>NW_026634202.1:110029-184988 GCF_024868665.1 Triplophysa rosa
AAGAAGGGGTCCTATGTTAACATGTAACTTGCCCTGTTAGGATGTTTTTGATTGAAATAGCTTTTGATTTCAGTAAATATGACCTCCTAATGCTGCAAATTCAACAAATGACCATTTTCAGTTTTTTACAACCTATGAAATGTTTTCAAACTCTGTTGTGCATAATAATTTGGAACAGTGCATTTTGAGTTTTTCATTTTTTAAATAAATACTGTTGTCAGTGGGAGGTTTGTTCAATAAAATTCCAAATGTACCCTAACTGTTGATTACTTGAAAATTATACTGACTGTCATTTGCATCGACAAATTAGGAAAACCAGAGAAAGATATCATTTGCATAATAATTTGGAACGCAGTGTAGTCCACCGAAGAGGAGTCATACAGATGCGTGCATTTCCGAACCTCTTCAATCAGACGCTCAGTACTTGGTCGATGTCGATGCTCGCCATGTTGTTCTTTTGTGGACTCTGAACTTGACGGAAGATGCCAGAAATGCTTAGAAGGAAGTACGATGCTGCCAAACCGACCAATCACAGCGCTTGCGGTCCACGTAGGGTCCGCGTTGAGTTGACGCGTTGTTACATTTTTGGATAGGTGCGCGTCAGGCTACGGCGTAGGGTACGCGGCTCTGCGTAGGCTACGCCGTAGGTCCTACGCAGAACCATAAATTGGCCATAAGCCATGTCAGTAGCCACGTAGAGCCCCAAGGAATCATCAAAATAGTCGGGAGATCCCGTTAACGTTTTACGTTATTACATCTGTATGAAGGCACTCCCCCCATTATAGATTAGAGTGGACCATTCCAATAGCACTGTATATGCGCGAGACGAGTTCGACACTAGCTGGAGAAAGTTAATGCAGCGGCGGAGTTAGTAGAACTGCCCACAGCGAGTGTCACTGGTATATTAGCTGCAAAACGAATTTAAAGTAGAAGGGAAATAAAATAACAATGAAACGCAGCTACACCAGCGGAGAGGAAAAAGATGATTTACAAAAGATTGTTGCCAAAGTCTGCTTTTTCCCCACACAAACTCCACCGCTGCTCCTACAGCAGTAGCGCATCTCTCTCCCGCCAGACACAGTACTCTCCCGGCCACGAGCAATGATAATGTGCCGGTGAGTATTTCTCCATGAACACCGACATCACAGTTATAATGACTGACGACCAAAACATCTGTCAAACAAAGAACGCTGTGCGCTTTGCTTTGTAGGAGAGGGCCAGTTCAAAGGTAGAAAGGTTGTTGACTCTGCTGCGCAGACTGATGGGCACATAAAGACATAATATAATAACGGCAGTACTGTACATGCTAACGATTTGTACTGTACGCACTAGAACAGAAATTTGGTCACATTTAAATGCATGAAAGGTCGTAAATCTTGTTTGTGGGTAGTTTTGACCATGGAACATTAATTTGAGCTGAACTTGTTTTATTAGCTTATTAGTTTACTTCTAGAGAAAACAGTAATAATAATCAATCATCATGACATGTTAGTGTGCCCCCTAAAAGCATAAGTGGCCCCTGCCTGGGCCCCCCCAGTTACAGTAGTCTAGAACCGCCACTGGGCAGCGCCGTGGGTGGAATTGTGTAGATTAAGGGGTGGTAATATTATAATAAGAGCCTGCGTCTACATCATATCAGGAGCAAAATCTGAATTTACTGGGATCTTGTTTTTCACGTTTTCTGGGTTGCTAGATGCACCGGGGAACCGATTATAGCACATAAACACAGACAAAATTTGACTTTCATGCAATGGGTCCTTTAAAATTAGAATATGTTTACACAAGTTTAATACAAGTTATCAAAAATAAAGTATTTCCTTTACATTTTTTAGGATTTGCATACAGACGACAATGTTGTCAAAAAAAATCACCATTCACACAGATCCGGAAAGCGTTTTCGGGTCCCAAAATGCAAGTGAACAGCCAAAATGCATAAAAAGTTTTTTTCCACACTTTCAGTCCTGAGACTATTATTAAGTAAATACTCAAAAAGAAAAGTCAATTCAGGACAGAAGTTTTGGAGTCTCTCATAATCAGGATGTAGATGGTGATCTGTCAGAACCAGATGATAAATTCTCCAGAACATTCCGAGATCGGACTCTGATTACAGACACACACCTATTCATCTAAATTCCACTTAAACGCACAATACCTGCCTGGATTGAGCCAGGAGTGAGCATGTGTTTTTGGCTTGTATTCACAAACCGCATCTGCGTTAATCCGGAACAAGAATTCACTGGAATGTGAACACTGGAGTTGTGAATTTCTGCCTACTCTGATAAAGCATGTTAATTCAAAAACAGAGACTGAAAGGATTATTCATAGATAATGTCCGAATCCCAAACAGTTTCCAGTCATCAGGAATAGTGCAGCTATTATTTTTAGTTTAGTCAAGAAACAGCTCATTTTAGTCCAGTTTATCTAGTAGATTCGCACTGTTCCTCAGTAAGAATGAAAGTGCTTGACAGATCTAGATGTGTTCATAAATATGGCTCTTAAATTATATAAAAATTATATTTTCCCTCTTTCTTTCTTTCTCTCTTTCATTGAGTTCACATCATTCTCTCTTCTCTGAAATTGGATGTAACTCAATCCTTCACTTCTAAAAGCTTCTGCTGTTCTGAACCGCAGCGGTTTATTGGTAATCTGACTCAAAACTGACTGATGACACATGAGCGGCGTTCATTTAAGAGTTCACTCTGGAGAAATCAATTAACTAAATGTAGTTTATATTATGGCGTGGTTCTGATTTGAAGAACTTAAACAATTTTGAAATTGGTCTAGATATTGATTCATCGCACACAAACTTTTGATGTGAACAGATCTTTACTTTGCACATCTGTGTCTGTCTCACACACCTCAAACGCCCTGTTGTCCTCATTGTATTGCACCACATCCATGAAATTTCCAGCCAGAGTCTCCAAAATATATGCAGAGTCCATCTTAGACTGAATCTGTATCTTAGAGCAAAACCTAAGAAAGAGAAAGTGAGGGAAAGACTGTGTAAACGGCGACTATTCAAACATATTCACCTCTGTTATTTACACAGTACATCATTTGCAGAGAAACACACACTCTCTACTTCAGACATTCAACCATAAGACTCCGCCCACACTCTTAATGACATCATCAAGGCCTGGCAGTTTGTTTACTTAAGAACAGCGCTATATTCTCCTAAAAGCGATCCGTGTTAGAGGGGGAATAAATATGTGAAAACAGAAAATATGCAGTATACTGTATATAGTATAAGAATTTTCTGCATGCATGGAATACCTGGAATGACATGGTACATTCGCTAAAACATGCAAAAATTATGCATATTGAAGAGTATGCAGTATGAATGTATTTCATTCTCAACATAGTCAGACATAAGAGCAGAAGGGCTGGATGAAGGAAAAATATGTTTTCTTTCTGTGGGCCGAGATCACACTGGTGTCCCTGGTCCATATCAGTGCTATAAAGCGCAGGCAGCATTCCAGGATATCAGAATTCCATCAGACACACAAACTCTAAGCCGAACGGAACTAAGAAGGGCACTGAGACCAGGATAGTCACAGTCCAGTGGCTGGAACTCCAACAGAAAAGGCCTTTTGAGTTCTTCCAAAACACGCACATACATTCGTCATACACACTCTCATGTTCCCATGCTATTAAAAACTCCTGTAAATACCCAATTTTGGGTTAAATTAAACATTCTTAAAATGGTTGAACTTCATAACTCACTCAAATCTCGATTTAAGAGTGCATGTTATTCTAATGTTTGTTTTAATAAATCAAAATGCAATAATTTTCTGCCTATAAAATTACTTTTCTGCTGACATAAGCATGGCCATGTGGGGGATTTCCATAAAAAAAGATTAGATTGGATATAATTAAATGAAATGTATGCAGAGTTTAGAAAGCTTATGTTATGAATGACACCAAACTTATTTCTCACCCTGACACACACCCTCGACAGACACGCGCGTGCGAGCCTCGACCAAAACAGCGACCGAATGTGATTCAGCAACATCATGTTGACAAATGAGCGCACATAAACACGGCAAATTTTGGATGTTCCCAGCAAAAATGTCCAGATTAAATCGTTCACATATAAATCTGTCCACAGGCTTTCCACACCCTAGATAGTTGAGCTCGTTTTTAAAGATTTAAAACCTAAAAGATTTACATTAATGCATGAAAATTTACACATAGCTCATTTAGTATTATCATAGCTAGCTTATCACAGTCCAATCCTATGCCAGCACATGAAACATTCACTGAATATCCAGTTTCGCATGAAAATATCACAGATGTTAGATGCGTTATGAATGCTGTTATGCTTTAATTACATTAAATGCATAAATAAAAGTAAATAAATGAGATAACATTTAGATAAGACCTAAAGCATTAAGCTTCCTCGCACTGTATACTTGTACATGTGTGCATTACCTGAAATCTTTGGTGATGTTATCGTAGGTTTTTGGGTCATGGAGTCGTGCCACCAACGTGTCCGATGCTTTCTTCACCAGCAGGGGGCACTCCGGGTTCTCTGCTGCCAGCGATCTCCACACCACCTCCAAATACTCTGAAACCACAGAGGAAGATGTTACAATTTTGAAATTCCATTACACGATAAAATAAAACATTGTTAAAGAAATTTATAAAGAGGTTATTTCATCATTTCTTTTCGTTCACCAAGTCTCCCGATAATGTAGAAAAGTAATAGCACAACCCTGCTGTCATTTGTTGCATAAGTTACTTGGGGTTAAAAAAATCACTAACCCCAAGTATGCACTACAGTAATTGTTTGGGGGAGACCGGGAGAGAATCCGAGACGAATAAATGAGACGAGAGGATGAGAGGCTATTGTTCTGAAGCAAGAATGATCTAAGCACCACGCACACAAAGAAATCCTGTGTGAAAGAGCCCATTGCCATCTTTACTATCTACTTTCTGAGGAGCGATGCTTGACTCGAGCCAGAACATTTCTGCAGAGCAGCGCACCGTCCAATAACCACACACGCTTCAGACTTACTAGACAAACATGGAGTCATCCGGTGTCATTTCATGTCTCACCACAAACATGGAGAGGTTGAGACGTCAAAAACATGCGAATTTTCCCTTCAGCTATATTCACACAGAGAGTCTTGTGTCTCTCACAATGACAGGGTTGGAGAGACAGTCGCTCATCTACTTAATTAACCCCCTGTTTATTTTTATAGTTCTGTACTGTTTTAAATATGACCCATACAGACATAATAACCTCCTACAGGAGACCATGAGCTGTGTGTGTAGGTCAGCGCAAGGTCAATGTTCAAAGTTGTTCTGTTGTCATGGTGACATCTAGTTGTTATCCTCAGGGATTGAAAGAAAGCAAGACTGGAGGAAATGGAGAGCAAAAAACGAGAGAGAGAGGTGGTGAAAGAAAGAGAAAAAATTGTGAGAAAGAAAGAAACATGTTTTAAAGGCCAACAGTGTTGTTTTTTTACATTTGTTTTGTATTTTGTATGTATTTGCCTATTAAAGGAATACTTCACCCAAAAATGAAAATTCTGTCATCATTTACCCCCCTTCGAGTTGTTCCAAAAATGTATAAATTTCATGTTCTGATGAACACAGAGAAAGATATTTGGAAGAATGCTTATAACCAGATAGATCTTGCCCCCTATTGACTACCATAGTAGGAACTGATACAGATTTGGAACAACTCGAATGTTGTTGATGACAGAATTTTCATTTTTGGGTGAACTATCCCTTAAATATTAGTATACAGTGATATTTACCATGGGTAAAGTAGACTATATAGAAGAGTAAGAGTAAATAAGAGATTATATTTTCTTTTCATTCTGACTAACCATGGTAAACATGCTTGCTTTATTCTAATCCTGAACAATCACTGTGACTGTGTGCGCATGAGATCACCTGGAAAGTTGACCGTTGCGTGTACAGGAGCGCTGGTCGCCACTGCTGCGTGGACTAAATGTGGGTACTTCAGACGGAACCAGGCAGCAAGGGATCCTGGGTAGGAGCCCCCAAATGCAACCCACTTGCTGTTCGTCAGACCTCGCACTGCTGCTGTGACCGTGCGAAAGTGAGCGAGATCGGCCAATGCCTGCCGACTGCTGAGAAACTGTAGATTGGCATTGCTCAGGTTCCTGATAACACAACACATTTTCAACTCAACTCAACTCAACTTTATTTATATAGCGCTTTTACAATTTTCATTGTTACAAAGCAGCTGTACATGAGACACATTGACTACAAGCAAAACAATCAAAGTTGTACCTGCAAAAACAAGAAAAGGTTGAAAACACAGAAGACAGACACACCCACACACAAAACACTCCACACACACAACACGCACACGCACCAACACACACAGACACAGAGACACAAACACACACAGATGCGCACGCACACACACGCACACAACACACACACACACACACACACACGTACGTACACAGACAAGTACGCACACACACACACGCTCAGTGAGAGCACACATTTAGGATAAAGGAGAGAGAAGCACAGGTCAAATATAACAGATAATAAATTCCTATTTGCAATATTAATTAAGTAAAACTTTAAAATTCTAAAGCAGCCCCCCCGGTCAGGCAGATAGTGCAAAAACAGTATGCAAACGGTGGCGAGGAACCCAAAACTCTAATCGAGAAAAAAAACCTCAGGAGAACCCAGGCCCAACCAGGGGATTCCAGTTCCCCTCTGGCAAAAGCTGCTGCCTCTGCACAAGCTCCAGAGAACTTGCACAACAAGGCTAAATAAAATAAATAAACTTAATAATAAAATAAATTATAGTTTAAGATTATCATTAATAATCTAATAGCATTTGAAGTTTTGTGGTGAAGACATGTCAAGAGACCGCGTCCTTCTTTATCCAGCTCTATCATCTCAGCTCTTGTCAGGTCCCCACTTCCCATTCTCCGCTCTACCATCAGGTCAGGCCATGAACTGCATCCTGCTCACTGTGGTAACCTTGGAACAATGAGACAAGACTGGCTGAGAGTAGAGTACTGTTCTGTACTCTTTGATGCAACAAGTACATCAGTTGTGTTTTTGGTTCCGGTTGATCTAACTAATGCAGCCTAAACCCTCTAAAGATTTATATTATGGAAGAGTAGTGTATGCAAGATTAAAAAGATGCGTCTTTAGTCTAGATTTAAACTGACAGAGTGTGTCTGCCTCCCGGACAGTGCAGGGAAGACTATTCCAAAGTTTAGGCGCTAGATAGGAAAAGGATCTACCACCTGCACTTGATTTTGAAATTCTAGGTATTACCAACTGACAGGACGCCTGAGAGCGTAATGCACGTGAAGGACTGTAATACAAAAGGAGTTCATTCAAGTACTGAGGAGCTAAACCATGTAAGGCTTTATAGGTAATAAGCAAGATTTTAAAGTTAACGCGATGCTTTATAGGTAACCAGTGCAAGGTTGACAGAACCGGGCTAATATGTTCATACTTTTTTGTACGTGTAAGAACTCGAGCTGCCGCGTTTTGGACCAATTGGAGTTTTTGTAATAAGCCTGCAGGGCAACCACCTAACAGTGCATTACAGTAATCTAGTCTTGATGTCATGAATGCATGAATTAACTTCTCTGCATCTGAGATTGACAGCATATGACGTAGTTTAGATATATTCTTAAAATGGAAAAACGCAATTTTACAGGTGTTGGCGACGTGGCTCTCAAATGACAGATTACTATCGAATAGAACGCCAAGATTCTTTGCTGACGACGAGGGTTTTATGGAACATCCGTCAATAGTTAAACAGTATTCTTGGTTGTTACTTATAGCAGTTTTCGGTCCAATAAGTAACACTTCCGTTTTGTCCGAGTTCAGTAATAAAAAGTTGTTACTCATCCAGTTTTTTATATCGACTATGCATTCCATTATTCGATGGAACTGCTGTGTTTCATGAGGCTTCGAGGAAATATAAAGTTGAGTATCATCAGCATAACAGTGAAAGCTAACTCCGTGTCGCTTTATTATATCTCCTAGAGGTAGCATGTATAATGCGAAGAGCAGAGGCCCTAAGACTGAGCCCTGTGGTACACCGTACTGGACTTGCGATTTGCGTGACACCTCATTGTTTATTGCTACAAATTGAAAACGGTCGGATAAATAAGATTTAAACCATTTCAAAGCTATTCCCTTAATGCCGACATAATTTTCGAGTCTATGTAGGAGTGTGCTGTGGTCAATGGTATCGAATGCAGCACTAAGGTCTAGCAGCACCAATAACGAGATACAACCTCGGTCAGACGCCAATAGCAGATCATTTGTAACTCTGATCAAAGCAGTCTCTGTACTGTGACATGCTCTAAATCCAGACTGGAATTCTTCATTGATGTCATTCCTTTGGAGGAAGGAGCATAATTGAGTTGAAACTACTTTTTCCAGAACTTTAGATATGAAAGGTAGATTCGATATAGGCCTGTAGTTCCTTAGTTCTCTAGGGTCGAGTTGGGGTTTTTTGACAAGGGGCCTTATAACAGCCACATTTTGTTCATACTAGTTTAATTATAAGAATAGCTTTGGGTGTTGAGTCTTGATTCTTAAAGCTTTGTGTTTGTAGTTATGCGACTCAATTGAACAGGTAGATTTCATATAGGATGGATAGACAGATTAAATCAAATTTCAATGGATTCTAAATTTAAATGTTTTTATGGATAACGAAGCATTGTATAGTTTAGGTGTGTGACACAGAGGTTAATGCCTAGGTTCAATAACCAGACAGTTGCTTTGGTTTTCTCTGGTGTCACCCAAAAAGATTAGCTTACCCAAAAATCTGTCACCATTTATGTTCAAACCTGTGTAACTACAGTACAGAGGAGACTTGTGTCTAGCACCATCTGGTGTTGATAACCCTGAATGACCCACTCACTCTGTGGGGTGACTCTTCCCATAGAAGCGATGCTCCAGTAACAAACACAGAGCACCCAGTTTCTGAGCATACAGCAGCCAGGTCCCATGCTGCATCCAGGCGGGGTTTGCCGGACCCTCACCTCCAATCATCAGAAACACCGGACCACCAGGTCTATAGAAACTGTCATTTATGAAATATCTCTGGAGGGGGAACAAAAAAGATTTTATAAACTTGGTCTTGCACTGGCTTATTGTCATATTATTTCACTGTTTTGATAGATCAACTTAAGATTTAACATAAAAACGAACATGTGTTATACTAGCACAGTTTGATATTATATTATACTCCTATACAGTGTTGCTGTATTTCCTGAAGTTATAGGATAACAAAGACAGACAGCCATAGAGAAAGAGAGAAAGTGAACGAAGAAAGAGGAATAAACAAATACATTTACTACAGTTACCTCAGCTTAGCTATAGTATTTGTAGTAAAACCATAGTAACCACAGATTTACTGTGGTGTCAAATAAACATAGTTATTGCACTTTAACTAGGGCTGCAACTAACGATTATTTAGATAATCGATTAGTTGGGCGATTCTTTTTGCGATTAATCGGATAAAATGTTTAATTGGATCTTTTGCTTATAATGACTAAACCAGAGATGGGAAAAGTATACTAGGGCTGCAGCTATCGATTCTTTTACTAATCGAGTATTCTACTGATTTTCCATCGATTAATCGGGTATTCGGATAATAAGTACTTTTTCTTTATTAAAAAGCAATACTAAATATACAAGAGAAAATAAGACAGGTCTCTTAAAATGAGTAAAACAACTAATTTGTTTCCTTTTTAGAACAATTAGTTTTTATTGCTGAAATAGCATACATTAATATCTGTGAAAACTAAACCCATTTAGTACATTCCATTGCCATATTAAATTCAAAATGCAATATAATACAAATATATAAATAAGAAACATGAATAAAAATGGAAATAATAATTTCAAACAATAGCCTATGACTTTTATTTTGGCAGGTTGTCAGAAGACGCTTATTTTTTAGTATGTCTGTTTCTTCACTCAAACAATAACATGTTTGTGAAATAAACTCTCAGCGCAACTCTGGAGGTGAAGTTCATGTCCTCATTCAGCGCAGACGCAGACAAATTCATGAGCATCACGCGTGTAGCACGTTAAACTGTGCAGTTCATTCACTCAGACACGCAGAACAGACAGATGACATGTGTAAATAACAGGATTCGGCGTCCACAAGTCCGCATCTAGTTTGATGGACTCAATGCAGCCGGAAAACAAGTTTCACTCGTAAAATAGACTAAAACCAAGTCAAATATCAGTTCACCATTTCAATAAGCTATTAGGGCTGTGACGGTGGCAGTTTTTTACCACCGCGGTGGTAATAGACAAATCGACCGCGGTGGTGCGGTGGTTGAGAAATATATATTATTTATATAAATAATATTTATATTATTATATTTGCGTGTAGCAACCACATGACGAGTGGAAGAGAAATATAGACCTTATTTAAATACTTGAAATTGTTAAATAATTGAAATATGATATCTGAAATAAATGAGGATGAAACATCCGTCAATGTTTACCACGCAAATCCATCAGTGAAACGGCACACTACAGCATATAAAACATTTAAATAAACATCAGTAAATAATGAAAACTTAAATGATATAAGAAAGCTAAATACTAAATAAAAAAGCTCTTGTTGCAGTAACTTCAGTCAGTGGCGTATTAACCCTTACAGTCCTTAACAATTCCATTTGAAACAAACTGTTTAAACCTACATTGGCTTTCCTATTCAGATTGCCATAAAAACTTTACTTTTTCCGACTCGTTGATGTGAAACTTACTTGTTGACATTGTCCAGATTAAAATGTGTACAGCTGCACTAAATGCGCGTTCAGAAGATGTGCACAGGAGCGCAAATGAAGAGATGTCTCTCCGCAACCGCGGCAAAACCTGCGCGCGCTCCGACACTAAGCAAGCGGGTCATAGCCAGTTTTGATTTTACGTATCTGTTCATTTCACAACAAGAGCCATTGCAAAACCCGCAGAATAACCTGGGTTTTGCCGTGCAGGTCTGCGCTCGAACGCACCAACGGAAACGTATGCCAATAATTTCTGTTAATTTAAAATCTTTTAAATAAAACCACCCACAACTGAAAGGCTACAACTAGCAATAGTTATCGCAACTCTCATATTTATTACACCTATATTTGTGTATACGTGCACTACCGCTGGTGGCAGTTCACCACCGTCATGGCACTTTACCATCGCGGTGGTGCGGTTGTTACGGCAACCGTCACAGCCCTATAAAAGCTATCAGTTATTTATCAGCATGAGAAATACGTGTGAGCGTGTGAACAGACTTAAATGCGTGTGTCTCACGGTGAATGCATGAGACTTGAGAGCCCTGTAACATGTACAGAGTTTAACGGGCTGTGCGTCAGTAATAACGGTCCGTGGGGAAACGCAGTGCTCCGTGTGTACTGTACTTAAATGGATTAAACGAGGCTTCGAGGCAACAAAAATTGCCTCGATGATTTTTTGTATTCGAATAACTCGAGGAATCGTTTCAGCCCTAAAGTATACACAACTGAACTCATTTGCCTTCTCCCAAAATGTTGTGGATGTCTCCCTAATTAACACACCAAGGCTGAGTTGATTCAGGTGTGTCATATTATAAGCAGCCAACAATAGTCTCTCCCAAACGTGGGAGGGATGGGGCGGTTGGTCAAAGAAATATATTTTTGTATCATTTAAAGTGAGATATTTGTCATTCAAATGTAGTGAAGTACAGTAAAGTATGCAGAAAAAATAATACGTAAGTATAGTACAAAAAGTGTAACTTCCTTACTTCCCACCTCTGATATAAATAAACCCCCAAATCAGGGTATTTCACCTATTATGTACTTTGCAAAGTGCAAACGCCACAAATTGGGTTTTACAAATATAATCTTTAATTTAGTAATTTAAAACTCCCCTTTAAACATTAAAACTGCGCGGCTTTAAAAGATGCATACAAAACACGTTTGACTTTAAAACTGCGCACCTCGCGCTGCACGGAGAGACGAGTTTGACTTTAAAACTGCGCAACTAGTATGGAGACAGATCAGTCTCAATAATAATACATTTACAAAACACAATTCATAAATTCACAGCACAATTCACATTCACAAAATCAGATTCGTAAATTCAAAACACAATTCATAAATTCACAAACATTTTCCCCAAATGCTCACACAAATATATCTCGCAGAAATAAATTCAGAATGTTTTCACAAATATGTATAATCATGTTCTTGAATTACTTTCCAGTAAACATTTGTGAATGTTGTTACATGTATTTATGGATTGGTGAATCTGTTCAAGGAAAGGCTCATCTACTACCTGGATATATTAACAAATGAAATGTTTGTTGCCTTATTTATTTTGCAATTACTGCCAAATGTATTTATTGTTGCTTGCATCCACTGATATTTACTTGTTTTGCATGTTTATGTGGATGTCTTATATGTAAGCATTAGTATATAATTACGACTATGTTATGTATTCTATGTTACGTTCTCTCTTAAACTAAATCCATTCCTTTCACTGAAAGCTGTTTATTCAAAATGTCACTACTCACTATTGCTTTTCTGAAGAAATAAAGTCTGTAAACACTGCACCACTGGTTTGTGCGTGTGCTATGTGGGGGTCTGAGTGAAAGATGCATGCTTTGCAGAATCAGATCCAGAAACAACCTCGCAAAACAACATTAGACAATGTGTTGTTATAAAGATTTTCTGTTCGTTTTAAAACTATGGCGAAACAAAGTAGACGTGACAGGTCGTCATAGTCTAAACGGCCGGAACGTTCATATTATAACTTTAACTATATTTGCGTCCACACCAGCGGACAACAACGACAACATTGTGTTTATTTTAGGCCTGCGTGCTGCAGTGTTCCCAGTCAGTAAAATGAATGAAGATGACCTGCTGCTGCTGCTTTCGTTTTCGTTCCCGAACGTCTTTTCTCCAAAATATGACAGCAACAGCTGGATGATCGCTCTGACACTTCTCTTCCAGGGAGGCAAAAATGCAAAATATGTGTTTGGTTCGTCATGTCAAATTATGTGTTCGTCGCGTGAACTACGTGCAATCACGTATCATGTCAAAATTCGTGCCTGCTTTAGATGCGTCCAGAGGGTTTATTATAAAAGAGGTGCTCGCGTTTGCTAGATACTCGCTTAGTCTCTTGTGTAATTATAGTTAAGTGTTAAGAGAGTGTCTTACGAGTATGCTGTGAATGCGAGCGTCTCTTGAGACGCGACTAAAACATATTTTTGACATTACGAGCCACACAAATGACGGGCTACATACATGGTTTGATGAGCTTTGCATTCGTGCCTCCCCAGAAGAGAAGTCACGGACCGTCACTGAAAGCATATATTTTGCCAGCTTTCTCAGATTTATGTATCAGTGCATTTAATGTGTTAATATTTAGAATTGGCTGCAAATACTGTAGCTTCAGGGGTTTACTCAAACAGACTGTCAAAAGTGTGGCGACTGAAATTTAAAGGCTCTGGTAACTGCAACAGTCTTCTTACAAACACCAGTTCAAACATGTTTACCTTCAATTCAACACCGCCAGCTCAGTAACAAAAACAAGCTTTATGAATATTTTATGAGATATAGAGTGGCATCAGGTATAAAAAGTAAACTTTACTTACTTGTTGAGTGTGCTCTTCTCTTCCCCTCTCTGTTTTTGAACCGATGCAGGCACACTGCACAATACTGTGCAGCGTCAAGCTTCTCGAGTCACTTCAGTAAGGAGCGTTTTGGTTGGTGGATCAAAAGCTCAACGCGATTGGCTGAACAGGCCATCCTTAAAAAAAAGTTACGCTTGAATCTCACCTTGGCAGGACAGTCTCAAAAATACCACACACAAATTCAAAGCAACCCACACACGTGTGACGATTTGCAAATGCAGATTCACCAATCCATAAATACATGTAACAACATTCACAAATGTTTACTGGAAAGTGATTCAAGAACATGATTTATACATATTTGTGAAAACATTCTGAATTTATTTCTGCGAGATATATTTGTGTGAGCATTTGGGGAAAATGTTTGTGAATTTATGAATTGTGTTTTGAATTTACGAATCTGATTTTGTGAATGTGAATTGTGCTGTGAATTTATGAATTGTGTTTTGTAAATGTATTATTATTGAGACTGATCTGTCTCCATAACTTGTGCTGCACAGAGAGACGCATGCACGGAGAGACACGTTAAAACTGCGCACCTCGCGCTGCAGGGAGAGATGCGCGAGACTTTAAAACAGCGCGCCTCGCGCTGCACGGATAGATGCGCGCGACTTTAAAACTGCGCACCTCAGGCTGCACGGAGAGACGCGCGCACGGAGAGACAAGTTTGACTTTAAAACTGCGCACCTCGCGCTGCACGGAGAGACGCGCGCACGGAGAGACAAGTTTTAACTGCGCACCTCGCGCTGCACGGAGAGACGCGCGCACGGAGAGACAAGTTTTACTTTAAAACTGCGCATCTTGTGCTGCACGGAGAGACGCATGCACGGAGAGACACGTTAAAACTGCGCACCTCGCGCTGCACGGAGAGACGCATGCACGGAGAGACACGTTAAAACAGCGCACCTCGCGCTGCACGGAGAGACGCGCGCGACTTTAAAACTGCGCGCCTCGTGCTGCACGGAGAGACGCAGGCGACTTTAAAACTGCGCACCTCGTGCTGCACGGAGAGACGCAGGCGACTTTAAAACTGCGCACCTCGCGCTGCACGGAGAGACGCAGGCGACTTTAAAACTGCGCACCTCGCGCTGCACGGAGAGAGAAGTTTAACTTTAAAACTGTGCAGTTCATGCTGCACGGAGGGACATTTAAAAGTGAAGAAGACGCGCTTGATTTATAACTGCGCAGCTCGCAAGTGTGTGACGTCACAGACCAACTAATCGATAATGAAATTCGTTGACATTATCGATAATTATCGATTTTATCGATTAGTTGTTGCAGCCCTAACTTTAACAGTAATTAAAAACCATGGTTAAGGCTAAAATACACTACAAGACTTTTGCTCAGATAATGTGTTTCTATCTGAAACTTTCAAAAAGTCTGCAAGTGTATGTCTAGTTTAAAAACAAATCTGTTCAGATTTTAAAAGTCTTGCAGTGTATTCCAGCCATTATACTATATACTACTGCTGTAGCAAAAAAGCCATATATTTTTGGTGTGCTGCTGTGTGAATACTAGGGTAACGTTAGATGAATTTACCATTATGTTGCATGGTATTACCATCTGTAATAGTTATGCTTGCATCGCGGTACCTGTTTCCAGACTCGAGTGTCAGCTCCGTTGAAATGGTCCAGTCTCTGGATAAACCACTGATCCTCTGTGGCTTCAGAAACACGCGCGCGACTCTCATATCTGTACATTCGTCTACACAGAGCAGTGCGTGAAAAACACAACAAAATAAACACAATTAAGAGAATCGCTGGATATTTTTTAAACCTGTTACACTCCGAAGCCATTTTGAAACAGAAATGTGTCATGTGATCATGTGTGTATAATCATGTGATTTAAGTTACTCCTACATTACGAATCCTACTACAGCCAGTTCCTAGCTTATGGATATTATGTAGCGAGTCCTTGGTGAACGTCCAATAGAAATGTTCTTTTCATGAATATTAATTATATAAACACGTACTTCTGTTTCAGTATTCTTATAAATATTAAGAATCGAGCCTTCGCCATAGTATACCCTCCACCACACCCACACGTGTGCAGACAGGCGTATTGATTCAATCTATTTTTTTCGTATACTGTTAAATAACTTTTAATTAGGAAAAGTTTACATGTTAAACATACAACATTTTTTTAAATGATGATGGTTCAGTTTTATTTGATCTCTCAGATCATGTTGTGCCGAAAGATGACGCCCTGTGACGTTTTGACTCGGCTGCTTATGATTGGTTCAGACACTGAGGCGCTCCATGGGCCTTTTTTAATTCATTGCTTAGAACAAAACAACACATCATTGTCATCAATCTACAAATCATAAAACAATAAATACAAGCCAGGGTCTTTCAGTCCAAGTCCTTAAACAAATCCATTGTCCTTATTGCTTTAGAATTTGTGGAGTATTCAGTAGATTCAAAGTACATTTTCATTTCAATTTTGAATGATCAGAATCAGAAGAGCTTTATTGCCAAGTGTGCTTGCACACACAAGGAATTTTCTATGGGGCTGGAAGCATCTAATACACACATTCAACATAATGACAAGACAAATTATAATAGAGATAAAGACAGTGTAAAAAGATTATAAAAAAATATGCATATATAAAATACTAGTGTACAGAATGGGAAGCCTGTCTGAATATGTTTCTCTGAGCTGCCTTCCTGAACAAATGCTGCCTCTGAAGTCATTGCAAGCTGCCATTTGTAACCACAATGCTGCAAGCTTTTCTTTTGATGAAAAAGCGCCAATGTCAACTTTTTCATAGCCTAATATACTGGAAGAAAACAGCTTTTCTTTTTATGCCAAGTTTATTTTATAGCATGGTTTCAGATCTTCATTGTAGAGGTGTATGTGTTAAACCTGCAGTCTAATCTATTAAATGATTTGACTTGTCAGACGTTAACATGTACAGGCAGAATATTGCCGACAGCTGCTTTTAAGACCATCACCCGAACCAATTCTGAATTGGTTGAATAAAGTTTTCTGGTTGTTTTTGTTTATTTTTTCATGAGGTCTTTGTAGACAGTGATAAAACGCTATGTCCTCTGAGTGTCATGTCACTTAAAACCTGTACATGACTTTTCTGTGAAACACAAAATAAGATATTTTGAGAAATGTCCCAGTGTTTTTTTGTCCATAGAATGGATGTCAATGGAATCTAATGTTGTTTGGTAAGCGAGATGTAACTTAAAAGGTTGACCAGTCCTTCGTTGTGATATGAGGCTTCACCCTTAGTTGAGTGGAAAGCTGCAGTAATAGATACGTGCTGAATTTGAGAGGAACACTGACATAGTTTTGTCTGCTGCATTAAGAGCAGCAGTAGTAGATAGTCAAAGCAAAGATTGTGCAAGGAAGCTGACTTTTTGTTTTAAACAACGTTACATGGCACATACAGTAAGTATAAAGTTTTACAGTGCATGTTTGTCCAAACAAAAGTTCACTGCAGTTTGTGTTCACTGAAATAGTCTATGTGCAAAATAACACATATCTCTGGTACTGAAGACGTGGTTCTGTTTGATCTGATGATATCACTTCATGTTTACTCTCATTCCTGTTTTTCATTCTGATTGTTATCAAAACCTGTTCTTTATAAACCATTAGGGGAGTGTTACAAACATCAACTTTAATAGGAGGAGGTATGCTGTAAATATGTCAACTAGAACTATAGCAGAAACTCTCAAGTTCCTTTACATTCAACTTGTGAAACAGCGTCCTGCTAATCTCCAAAATAACACATGAATACATAACAGATGCAAATTCATATATAGACTTCAGGTTCTGTTTGACATTATTGGTGTTCACATGTGTGTAGCAGCTCATACATCTCCAGGCCATTTTAAAAATGCTCTTTTGCAGCTCTTCATGTCTTTCTGTGAAATGCTGTTGTTGATATACTCCTCATTTGAAAGTCACTTTGCATGAAAACCTTTGCTAATCGTATCTGGAGCAACTCTGATGTTCTCACGTGTGGTTTTATTGGAACAAGTAAGATCTGTGCTCATGAGTTGTATTTTTAAGTTAATGCACACACAACCAAAAGATGATACAATAATTTCAAACAAAGTGTGATTTTCAGATGCATATATCTATTGAAATGTAGCACTTATTGCTCATTTGAGATTTATACAGAGAGATGGAAATTTTTAATGGAGGGCTGAATTATATACTGAGTTTCTAATATAATGTTTGTTAAAACTGATACAAAAATGACCGCGTACTGAAACACATTCAACACTATGAGGTGCGCAGTACTCTCTCAAAATGGTGAACAGAATTCTTTGTTGGCTTGTATGGTTACATAAACAACCTTATATTCACAGTTCTTTGTAGTGGAAAAAAGGGTCTCCGGACTATAGAAACATAAAAAAGAAATAACCCTGGCTTTTTATTTTCTCCACCTTTATCTTTTGAGAGTGTACTTCCCCAAAACTTTTCAGACATGTTGTAAACATCGCAAAAATGTAAAGGAAACATAAAAAATTGAAGCACTGTGACATTATACTTATCTTAAGGGGCCCAAAAAATCATACAAAATATAGGCTAGTGTGATTTTTGTCTTGATTTTGAGCTGTATCTCGACCGCTTTTGTCATTTGCTTTTCTGCTGATCGAGTTCTGATCATAATAAAAAACAATACAAATGTGACCTTTAGTAAGGGCTCTATTGACAGCGGCGTGTTTGCAAAAAGGGCGTGTGTGCGTGCGATTGTGTTGACAGCCTCCGTTTGTAAAAGGAAAGTAAAACCTGAGATCATCTACATTGTGTGCTGCAGTGAGCGGTTCCCACGAAGAAGTAGGCCGAAACTGATGAACAACAAACTAAACGATGCTTATTTGAACGTATAAATGCAGAAAGATTTCTGTGAGGGTTTGGTTTGGGGATGTGGTTAATGGCAGAGAATAGAAAATATCATTAGGTCAGCATAAATCAATAGAAGTCTATAATAAAATGAAAACGAATATACTAAATAAAATATTTGCATATTTGGAAGAGTGTGTACAGGTAAGAGCAGGAGGCGGGGCTGAGCGCAGGTAAGAGACTCGAGACGAGGAAGACTCTCGTAACTCCCCGTCGAATCGCGCAGTTGAGCTTGAAATACAGTCTATTCATCCATACAGTCGCGCGCAATGAAATCGTTTCAGAAGCACGAGTTTGAGTTTAAATACGAAACTGAATCGACAGTGAGGAGAAAATCGAGCTCGTCTGAATCTCATCTGAATGTTTGGGAGCGCGTGAAGAGCCCGACACTCGAGTTTCCCCCCGGAATCCCACTGCAGGATGGACTCTATGTGGACTCTAACTTTTATTTCCAGCACATGCTGATTTCCCCCGACGTGGTTTGGAAACGACCGAAGGTAAAGCTCGAATTTAATTCTCAAACATTGACAAAAAATCACCAGCTAGCCTAGTTAACCAGAAAAGTTAAGCAGTTGTGTTTGCAGATGTGGATTTTGTGTTATTTTAGTATCACACTATTAAGGCCACAACTACAATGAAATAGTTTCTTACATCAAACATTATAGTAATTTAAAACATTAAAATGGTTTAACTTTCATGGCTGTATGAAATGTTTATATAAGATGCTGTAGGGTTAGTTATTGAGCAGATGCACATACCACAGGAGATGCCCGAGCACGCGTCTGCACAAACTGCCCGGAGGAAAACATTTTTTAATGAGAATGTTGGAAATTCTGTTCCTTCAGCATGTTTCAAAAAGCATATTCACTCGCATCTTGACTTAGATACAAATTCTGCATTGGTTCCTTAATTCGAGAAAATAATATCATTTTTGACTGTATGCTTGAGTGTATATGGATCTTTGGAGATTTAACCCTCTGGGACTCTTCGGTCATTTTTGGCCGAAAATGTTTACATTTTGAAATATTAAAAATCGTATAGCTTCATCAGAATGAGATGACAATTGAATACTTTTGTCATATTAGCTCTGTGAACAAGCAAACAAATGGACATGATTCGTGTATGTTAAAGGGTCACAAAAATAGTCACACTTTGCACCTTTGCGATCAAAAATGACCGACATAGGAAATGAATGGGAGATACAGTATGTGCAGAAAAAAGTGCACAGCATTCAAGGGGTGACACTCTAAAATATCAAGAGTGCAAAATAGTGACCCATGCACACACAAACACACACACTCAAAAAAATGAACTGGTAAGGCTGCAATAGAGCAAATTTTGGGAATATGTTAAATACATTTTAGATTAGATTAGATTCCACTTTATTGTCATTACACATGTACAAGTACAAGGCAACGAAATGTAGTTTTGTCTAACCAGAAGTGCAATAGCAGCAAGTGCAGGATATACAGCGGTTGCATAAGTGCAGAAAAAACAGTATTATGGAAGTAGTTTACAGATGAGTACTATGTACAATGAACATAATATACAGGTGGCTATTACTATAAACAGGAAATTTACAAATGGGTATATACAATGGTAAGTTATAGCAGTTATAGCAGTAGTGCAATGGATATAGAGTAGTGCAAATAAATGATGGACAGAAGCTATCTAAGTAACAGTGCAGTTAGTTATTGCAGAAGTTATTGCATATTTAGTTGAAGTACCGGAGTACAAAGATTCATGTGGAAACAGTAGGTACTGCAATGAACAGTCGGCAGTGCAAATGAAGTGCAAATGAACATTATATGTTATGAGTAGACAGTCCAGTAGAGCACTGAACTGTCCAGTAGTGCAAATAACAAAACTTAGCCAGGTGTGCAGTGAGGGGGGAGAGGAGAGTGAAGCGGTATATGAGGGCAGTGGGATCAGCGAGGGGTAGAGTTCAATAAAGAGACAGCTCTGGGAAAAAAGTGGTTCTTCAGTCTGCTGGTCCTGGTCCGGAGGCACCTGAAACGCTTGCCGGAGGGCAGGAGAGAAAACAGTCTGTGGGCGGGATGAGAGGAGTCCTTAAGAATGCTGCGAGCTCTACGCAGACAGCGTTTCCTCTGGATGTCCTCAATGGCTGGAAGTGGAATCCCTGTGATGCGCTAGGCAGTTTTCATCACCCGCTGCAGTGCCTTGCGCTCCCATACCATACTGTGACACAGTTGGTCAGGATGCTCTCTATTGTGCAGCGATAGAAGTTCACCAGGATAGCCGGGAACAGCTGGTTCTTCTTTAGTGTCCTCAGGAAGAAAAGGCGCTGGTGAGAATTCTTGAACAGGCTGGAGCTGTTGGTTGTCCAGGACAGGTCCGCCGAGATGTGGATCCCCAGGAACTTGAAGCTGGAGACATGCTCAACAGCCATCCCATTGATGTGGATGGAGTCATGTGTGCCTCTTGAAATCAATAAATGAAATAAAAATACAAAAGAGTCTCTCTCTCTCTCCCTCTCTCTCTCTCTGTCTCTCTCAGACTAGTGCTGTAGTACTCGAGTCCGGTCTCGGACTCGAGTCCGGACTCGAGACGTTTTTTTATGGTCTCGGACTTGTCTTGGACTCGTTGGTATTTGAACTCTGACTTGTCTCGGACTTGGTCATTGGTCTCGCAAATGTTCTAGTCGGTCTCGTCCGAGTCCAGCGATATATGTTTTATTTTCTCCTTCAAAACAAAACATTGATAGAGCAATATTCTTGTGATCCGAAAACTAATGATCCGAAAACTGTTGCCGACTCTCGACTCTAGAACGAGAGCTGCGCGTGCTCATAAGTTCTCTTTTCACACAGCAGTTCAGTTCAGTGTGTGCTGTTGTTGTAATTAAATAACTCCAGTATATTGGTTCAAGTCCGCGGGACTGTCATGCACGCCAGAAAGAGAATAACTGAATTAATTTGTGGATAATATTAAGTGTTTACGGGAGACGCTAAACGGGAACGATTCAGCTGAACTGGTTCGACCGGTTCACTAAAAAGAAAGAACCGGTTCGAATGAATGATTCGTCCGCGGTGCGAAACAGCATCAATCATTCATCAAGCACGATGTCAGCGAGCAGCGGCATAATACGGATTGGTTTTACAAACCATAATAAATGTATCGACAGTGTGCTTAAAAGGAAACTTTTTGCAACAAAACTTTCCCCGAAACATGTGGGACAACATCCAATTTCGTAAGACACCTGCAAAGGCATCACAAAGAGAGGTAAGTTAATGCCATGTTTCAGAGTTAGCATTGCATTTGAGTATTTTAGACAGTTTGGAAAGTAGGGCTTAAAGATAAGAATGATCGTATTTTTATTGTCATTGTGATGAACATGTTATTTAAGGATGGGCACCGACGTGCTTATAAACGTGCTTATAAACGAGCCGTGTAGCCTCTGCTCTTTCTAGCGGCTCCTCTATCGAACACGCACGTGCACGGGCAGGCGCGCACACGCACGTACGCACACACACGCACAAAAGTGTTCATTGCTGCACAACTTTGCTGTTAGGAGGGCTGATAAAAAAGTTCCTTAAAAAAGTAATAAACAGTTACACTTCGGCTTTGTGACTTTAGTGCTATACCTATATAGTAAAAATAAAATGACCTTATTTTATCTGCTTTTCGATCATTACAAACAATAATGAAAATGATTATCTTAGAATAGAAGATATGCTGTCTCTTGCATCACATAAATTATCAATAGTTAAGTATGTGGTCTTGTAGTCATGATTTTTTTCTGTCTCTGTCTTGACTGTCTCAATTGGACTCGGTCTTGACTTGGACTCGAACCTCTCTGGACTTGGACTTGACTTGGACTCGAACCTCTTTGGACTCGGACTTGACTCGGTCTCGACTAGTCCTGGTCTTGGACTTGTCTTGGACTCGACAATGGTGGACTTGACTACAGCCCTATCTCAGACACACACACATGCATGCGCACATACACCCACACACAGGAACCTAGAAGTTACACCATGTCATTACACATGTTTTTAACCAGATGGCACACAGTAAAATCGGCAGTGTTAAAAAAGGTCAATCAAATTAACACTCACGGTGTATATATAATCCACACTCTCAAATTGTGGATTATATAAACACTGTGACAGTTAATTTGACCCTTTTTAACTCTGGCAATTTTGCTGTGGACTAATATTGTTGTGATTCTGCCTCATCTTGCCATGTCTTTCTCGATCTTGTGGCAGAATCACGGCAGGATCCCTTGTTATATGTGGAGAGAGAGAGATTTTGACCCTTTCGGCCTTCCATATCCTCTCTCTCTCTCTCATGTCGCGTCTTTAAGCCCCGCCCTCTCGTTCCCTCGTTAGCTTCTCCTTAGTGTTTGATCCTTGTCACCTGCCCATCACCCTCCCTGTGTTATCATCCCTCGTTTGTATTCCCCTATTTAAAGCCTCTGTTTTTCCTGTCCTGTGTCGGTTCATTGTTTCCTGTATGCTGTAAACGTCCGTGAAGTTCTCATTTCCTGCCTTGTCTTGCCCTACCTTGCCCTGCCCTACCTTGCCCGTTTTTTGAGTTTGGTTTTGTTTATGATTTGTAGTTCTCGTTTTGCCCCCTTGTGGGAAGTTTTTTGTTTATCTTTTGGAAACTCTTTTTTTTAATATAGTGTTTTGTTACCCCATCGTGGGCCTTTGTTTTGTTATATAAATAAACCTTTTGTGTTAACCCCTTATTGGCTGCCTGCATCTGGGTTCTTCCCACACTATCATAACAGAATGAACTGACCACAAGAGAACCCAGCAGGCAGCACAGACGTGAGGCGGTGGCCGTGTACTTCCAACCCGGAGTGGTGGAAGGCCATAGCCTCACAGACCCATGCTGGAGGTGGCCCATTCATCCTGCGTCAAGCACCGTCACACCATCCGCCTCACCCCCTGCAGCCTCGCCTCCAGCCAGCCTCGGTGGCAAGCGGGGGAGACGAGAGTCCTGGGGGTCCTCGTCAGAGACCTCCAACACCGAGCCTGCCATGCCCTTCACCTCCTTCCTCCAGCCGACCACCAGACGGGTGGCTCGGCTGAAGAAGAAGAGACAATGGAGGGGGGCACGGAATCCAGCCCAGCCGGGGCAGCCGGTGTCCAGTCCGGCGCAGTCGGGGTCCAGTCCCGTGTCCCAGCCGGTGATCCAGCCGGCGTCCCAGCCCGGTGCAGCCGGCGTCCCAGTCCGGTGCAGCCGGCGTCCAGTCCGGTGCAGCCGGCATCCAGTCCGGTGCAGCTGGGATCCAGTCCTGTCCAGCCGGTGTCCAGTCCGGTGTCCAGTCTGATGTCAAGTCCGGTGCAGCCAGCGCCCAGTCCGGCGCAGCCGGTGTCAAGTCCGGGATCCAGTCCGGTGATTCAGCCGGCGTACCAGCCGGCCTTCCAGCCGGTGATTTTGCCGGTCTTCCAGCCGGTGACTCAGCCGGCGACTCTGCCGGTGACTCTGCCGGCCTTCCAGCCGGCGACTCAGCTGGCAGTCAGTCCGGTCCCTAGCCATGTCCGGCCGGCAGCCAAGTCTACCCCCACCAAGGCCCCTGGGACTCCATGCTCTCTAGCGCCCTCCCGGACTGTGAATCCCCCACCCAGCCCCACCCCTTTTGGACTTCCCCCATGAACTTTGTGATTCCCCACCCCCCCTCCCAAGTTTGTTATTTTTATTATGCCACCCTAATCCTAGTGTCATGTTTGCCTGTCTGCCCCTGATTTTGCTCACTATGTTTTTCTGGTTCATGTCATTGTCTCAGTCTGTCTTGTCCTGTTAGTCACCTTGAGGAGCGTCAGTATGTCGCTCCTTAAGGCGGGGGTTCTTTCATAATTCTGCCTCATCTTGCCATGTCTTTCTTGATCTTGTGGCAGAATCACGGCAGGATCCCTTGTTATATGTGGAGAGAGAGAGATTTTGACCCTTTCGGCCTTCCATATCCTCTCTCTTCGGTGTCGCGTCTTTAAGCCCCGCCATCTCGTTCCCTCGTTAGCTTCTCCTTAGTGTTTGATCCTTGTCACCTGCCCGTCACCCTCCCTGTGTTATCATCCCTCGTTTGTATTCCCCCTTTTAAAGCCTCTGTTTTTCCTGTCCTGTGTCGGTTCCTTGTTTCCTGTATGGTGTTAAACGTTAGTGAAGTTCTCATTTTCCTGCCTTGTCTTGCCCTACCTTGCCCTACATTGCCCGTTTTGTGAGTTTGGTTTTTTTATGATTTGTAGTTCTCGTTTTGCCCCCTTGTGGGAAGTTTTTTGTTTCTTTTGGAAACTCTTTTTTGTTATAGTGTTTTGTTACCCTATCGTGGGCCTTTGTTTTGTTATATAAATAAACGTTTTGTGTTAACCCCTTATTGGCTGCCTGCATCTGGTTTCTTCCCCACACTATCATAACAAATATGCTTTTCAAAGATTGGATTTTAACGGCCTGGTCTCTGTTGATAATAATTATAGCATAAATATTAACTAGTATCTTAAAATTCTCTCAAAATGCAAAAAAAGAAATATTTTGAACAAAAATGTATTACATACATTTTCCTGAAAAAAGTTACAGGAGCCAAGTGTGACCGCGAAGGAGCCAAGTGTGACCCCTAAATGAAGAGGCCCAGTAAACTGAATGAAATAACAATTAATTGGAAAATGTTTGTATAAAGTGTTTGATTTATCACTATTCATTCCTTGTTTTGTTAGATACTGTATCTTAATTATCAAATACAAGTAACAAAAAGGCTTTCCATGTGTTACCTTTATAACAAATTTTTTATGTTTGACTGTAATCATAATGCTAAACTTGGTACTTATCAAACCAAAAATATCTAAAAGTTGACAAAAAGTTGAAATAAATCTTCTTTGAGATTGTCTAAATGTACATTCAAAACCTAAGTCATATCTTAACTACGGAATTCACAAACTACACTATAGAGGGCTATACTGGAACCTGGTTACTCCATTACATATGCCACTACACACGTTTTTGCCTTTTTTACAACCAGAAGGCTCTAATAAAAAATGTTCAAAAAATGGATTTTAATAGCCTGGTCTCTTTTTTAACCTAAAATAATGCATTAATTGAAAAATTCTTTAAAAAATGAATTAAGCCAAGTGTGACCCCTAAACAAAGAGTCCCAGAGGGTTAAGGAGTTCTTGGTGTTACATTGTAATTGATTGTATTAGTTTCTTGGTGCCAAAAGCATTTGAAATATTGTAGGTTTTATAAAGATCTCTACATTTTTAAGATTGCCATCAAACATTTGATAGAATAAAATAGAATAGAATAGAATAGAATGAGCTTTATTGGCCAAGTATGTTTCCACATCGAGGAATTTGTTATAGTGACAGAAGCTCCACAGTGCAACAGAAAGACAGCAACAGGTCAGAACACAGATGAAAAAAATAATAATAATAATATTATACAATAATATAGAAATAGGCAATGTACAAAACAGCAAAAACACAATATACAATATAGACAATTATGTATGTACAGGTCTGATATGTGCAAATTTGGTGAACAAATAATGTAAAATAGAGTTGTGTGTTCCGCGTTTAATGTCAAGTGTTTATAAGATGGATTGCCTGAGGGAAGAAACTGTTCCTGTGTCTGGTCGTTCTGGTGCTCAGTGTTCTGTAGCGTCGACCAGACGATAACAGTTCAAAATGATAGGATGTATTTTAAAATCATCACTATTTTTTGACACTTTTGGTGCTTATTTGTGATATCACCCAAAAAATGACGCTCTGCCAGAGCATTCTGCTAAACGTGTTTCCCACAGAAGAAAGAGAGTTGTGTTTTTACTGCAGTTAAGGATGGTTTTCTTCTACTGTCTCACCTGCAGGAGATCTGCGAGTCTCCTCAGTTCATCGTGAATGGAGCCACACATTTGGACATCTGCCAAGGACATCTGAGTGAGATTTGCTATAATCATGAATCATTTAACCAATAACAATACAGATTGACAATCTACAGGTGCTTCAGGTTCAAGTGGTTCATAAAAGAAGCTGAGATATCAGACAGATGAGATATTTCGTACAGCAGTGCTTCTCCTGATGTGCTGTGAAAAATAATACGAAAAATAAACAGTCTGTTTATTTTTGTTAACTATTTTGGTACTGTGTTGAGTCTCTTGGGTCCTGAAGCAAACCATGTTTGGAGCAGATGGAAATTCATAAAGCAGAGAATGTTATTGTGTTGTATTGTTGTGTCACAGGTGACTGCTGGTTCTTGTCGGCGGTGGCGTCCCTCTCTCTATATCCGTCTCTAATGGAACGTGTCGTCCCGCCGGGTCAAAGCTTTCAGCAGGGATACAACGGCTGCTTCTTCTTTCAGGTTTGTGTCACATGTTACCCAATGGTGTGAATGTGTTCTTGAAGTTCACAATGGGTAACAGGTGCATTTGTGTCTGTAGTTTTGGCAGTATGGCGAGTGGTGTAAGGTTCAAGTGGACGACCGTTTGCCCATGCGTGACGGTCAACTGATGTTTCTGAAGTCTTCAGACAAAAGCGAGTTCTGGAGCTCGTTGCTGGAAAAAGCTTATGCCAAGTCAGTGATACTATGAGAGACATGAATGCACATCAACAGCCTTTATTAGTACTTAACCTCGTCTCTCTGTCTCAGGCTGAAGGGTGGATACACCGCTCTGAACATGGGTTTTCCTCATGAGGCGATGGCGGACATGACCGGCGGGATTACTGAAGTCTTTACGGTGGGGTCTCTGTCACGGGATCTGGGCTCTTTCTTACGCTGCCTGCTGCAGAAAGGAGCTCTCATCAACTGTGCCAACTCTCAGGTGTACTGTCTCTTTAAGACGCTTATTTAAAGGGACAATCACCCAAAATGAAAACTCCTCCTGTTGTTTCAAACCCATGTGACTTGACTGACTTTTGAGCTAAAAATGACCCCAAAAAGCATCGAAATGCTGCTTAATATATGAATCATTCTTTTTTAGAAGAACACAATAGACATATCACCTCTCTCTGTCATTCGTGTTTTGCGAATAAATGGAATAAATGATCATTCATAAATACTATTTAGTTATGAGCCCATATGTTGGAAATGAAGACAATATTTGGTTCTGATATTTATCCTGCTGACATTATTAGTAAATGGTGCAGATGTATGTCGTGCATGTCTTCATGTTTGTCCTTGTTGTGTTCTTACTAAAAAGGATTTTAACTGTGTTCTAAAAAAGCTAGATTTTTCACCTATTATCTTTGTGTCTTGTGTAGGGTGCTCTTGAGAAAAGTAATGGCTTTGGGATTCTGTTCAGACATGCCTATTCTGTCATGGGTCTGGAGACAGTGAGACAAATATTTTACCTATTTTGCTTCCCCCTCCCCATTTTTACACCCATAACTCCAGCAGAGGGCGCCATATAATAAAGAAAGAGGGTGTGTGTGATTTCAAATGCATACTACTGTTTCTAAGTACTATGCAGTATGTATACTATACAGTGCACAGAATAAAATTTTGTCTATACAATAGTTGATGATGCTGATCCTAAAATTTGCTCTACAACAGAGCACACTGCTGTATCCCACAATGCATTGTGCTTGATTCATGGACTTCCATTTCCCCTTGTGTCAGATTCATTTTGAATCATTATTTGACTGTCAAAGAGCTATATTTATTGGGCTTTTTGTGCCTTTATTTTTTAGAGAACTGAGTTTGTGTGATTGGCGCCCTCTAATGGACAATATCACACTGCAGTGTCTCATTCAGTCACTGAGGAAAGTTTGATTTGTGTTTTTCAGATACAAACTAAAACTGGTCCCGTTGAGGTGGTGCGGGTTTACAACCCGTGGGGTCACTCTGAGTGGGAGGGGCCCTGGAGTGACAAATCTGGGTATTTTATACACACTGTATTTGTATGTGCATATGCGTGTCTTTGTTGATTTGTTTGTTAATGTGTATTCCTGCTTTAGTTGTATCTTTGTATGTGTTTGTATTGAGGTTGTGTATTTGTGTGTAGGATTGAGTGGCTTACGGTGAGCAAAGAAGAACAGAACCGAGTGCAGAGAATCAATCTGGATGATGGGGAGTTTTGGTGAGCCGGGCTCATCGCAGATTGGCTGATTCATACATTGGCCGTTTACATGTGGTTTTCACAACATCTTCTATCTCTACCTGTCTCGCTCTCTCTTTTCATCAGGATGGCTCTGTCAGATTTCCAGCACAACTTTGACATCATGGAGGTGTGTCACCTGAGCGATGACACTTTGAGTGCAGGCGGAGCCATCAAGCGGCCTTGGCACTGCACATCGTATCACGGAAAATGGATCCCTTTTCAAGGTACATAACCACACGTATGTACACATACACAAACTAACATATACACATATAATTAACGAGTGTGTGTGTGTGTGCAGATCCACCGCAGTACAAGCTCACGCTGCTGGAGGAGGACGATGACCCCAGTGACCCCGAGCTAACATGCTCTTTCCTGTTGGCGCTCATGCAAAAACAGACTCGTAAGAGTGGACAGCTGCTGCCTGTTGCTTTGCTGATATACAAGGTACATGTGTGTATTTGTTTATGTTTTGTGTATATTATTATTATTATCTCAGATGGCGCACACACGTAATGCTCTTAAAAATGGAAATTGTTTGTGTGTTGTAATCAGGTGGGATCTGAGGGTGAGTTTGTGTCCTCTCGGGATCTGTCTCACATGAGACCTGTGATCAAGCACAGTGATGAGCAGCGCCGGGAGGTCGTGTTGCGCGGTTGCCTGGCACCGGGTCATTACATCATCATTCCTGCCACCTCAGAGGGCAATAGGATGGGAGAATTTCTCCTGAGAGTTCTGACGGAAAAAGGAAACCACACCGTGTAGGAGCACACTCACATCTCTGTAGTCTCAGTGAGATCGAATGAAAAGCATTCAGAAGAATCTCAGTTGTTTCTCATAGACATCAATCAAAATCAGAAAATTTTGCTTAAGTCTCATCTGTGTCTCGGATATTTCTCCTGAGAAAAAGAGTCAGAAATGGCACAAATGTCTCTATCATTAGAGTTTCAGAAGAGATGTGAACAATGTCTCAAACTGAGCTCAGATTTGTCAAGTCTGCAAAGCCAATATTATTGAAGATCTCAATATGAACTCAAACATTTCTCATCAAATTTACGCAAATCCAGATTATTTGACCTCTACAATCTACTTTCATTTACACCTCCATACTCTTCATGTGTTTACACAACTATAGTCTCATTTGAGACCTTTTTATTTCTCATGAGATGTTGATACTTAAATGAAACACAACTGAGAACTCCATCCAATCTCCTGAGCATTGAAAGAGCAACATCTGAGCAATAACATACTCCTGAATAAATGAGAAATGCATCATTTTCAGCACCATAAACTGGATCAGGATTTTACCTGTAAAGTGAAAGTTTTACCTACAGTAAATGTTGTTGAATGTGTGTGTTTGCAGGCCTGTTAAGAAGCCTTTAACAGACGTGATCTCACCCTCAGAGGTAAATTAATGAATTCATATGGCATCACTGTTTTGATTATTTATTTTTATCATGATGACTGTTTTATGTCTTGTTTCTAATTCTTTATTTTTATATGTACTGTATGTAGCCATTGTCTCCACGTCTGTCAGGACTCCCGTCTATTACTGAAGCTAAAGATCTCTTCATGAAACACTGTACCAAGGTAAAACATGTCATTTGCACATCTAATGCCTAATTTGCACGTATATATGTTTATGGTTTGTACATGTGTCTGTAGGGATCTTTCTGTAGGCCGCTGGATCTGTATAACCTGCTGACGGAAGCCATTGTGAAGGGAGGTGAGAACATGTTTTCATTGAACACTTTTTTTAATGTGTTTTTCATCTCTGCACTGTTTTTCACCAGATTTGCATGTTAACGCATGAAGCCGTTGGCGAGAGAAGTCAGGTTTACAGTTCTGCTTACAGTTAATGCAAGCGTTTGTTTAGTGAGAAGTGATGAAAACTTCACAGGACGTGAAGCGCTAACCAGTGAGGAAGTTTCGTGACAGTTTCTTTTTTCTTTTGGGTCAGTCTTTGCAGGCAGTGAGAAGAAATTGAGTTTGGAGATCTGCAAGAGCTTTGTGGTGCTCATGGACGTATCCTGCACGCTATGTCCTAACAAGTGTACTTGTCACTATGACATCGTAGTGTTGGTTTTCACAGTTAATAATTAGGTTTGCTCCCTTAGATCAAACTTGTTATAGATTTGCACAGCAGAAATAAATATTTAAAGAGATGGTTTGGAATATAGCCAGTGTCTTATCTCAGTTGCGTGAGTGTGGGTGTGCTGGTTTATGGTGTGTTTGAACAGATTGGGTGGAGATCAGTATGTCACCTTAACTGCACCAATCAGAGCAAAGGAACGGGTCACCTCGACTGGATGGAATTCCAGGCATTGTGGGAAAAACTCCGCAAGTGGACGGTGAGGATGTTTCTCTGGAAAATTAAAGTATATTTTACCATGGTAAGGGATAACGAATGGGTTTTGCCACAGGATTTCAAAACACTGTGGTGTTGTGTGTTGAGTAAACCCAAAATCATTGCTTCACCTTTCACCTCTGACCTATTTACTGCTCTGCTGTGAGTTTGTCCTGATGGAAGAAAAATGCAATACATATTACTTTATATGCACACATTTTTTTTCCACAGCTCTTACAAGGATTATATCAGACGTCAACAATGCAAATGATTGTTTGGTTCAAATTAATTTCCATATTGCCATTTCCAATATTGCATTACATCAAAGCCGTTTAACAGTAAATACAGGGAAGTGAAGTAAATGAATAAGAATAAGAAAAGATTGTGCCACTATTTGCTCTGGCTGTTTGTTTTCTAGGGTATTTTCATGACATTCGACAAAAACAAGAATCACACGCTGGAGTACCAAGAAATCCCACAGGCTCTGACAGCAGCAGGTGAAACTGACACATTCATATAAATGTACACACGCACTGATACACACACACACACGCACGCACATACATGTTGGGTTTCCATGTTTTATGGGGACATTCCATAGATGCAATGGTTTTTATACTGTACAAACTGTATATCTGTATCATATTCCCTACCCCTAACCCACCCCCGAAACCTAACAATCACACACAACTGTCTGCTCTTTTAGATTTTCAAAAAAGTTAATTCTGTATGATTTATAAGCTCGTTTCCTCATGGGGACAAAAAAATGTCCCCACAAGGACAAGGATTTTGGATATTGCCATCTTTGTGGGGACATTTTGTCCCCACACCGTAGGGTTTACCCTTCCCACACACACACACACACACACACACACACACACAATGACATAACAGTTAATTTCTTCAGAATTTCACATAAAGTGATGGGTATTGTCATACAATGATATCAGGCTAGTGAATCTGTTTTGATTTTGTGTTAACACACCCAGCTGTCAGACGTCGGTTCATTCATGTGTTGTGTTTCTCTGTGATCGTCTGCTCTGGTCTAGGCATAAAGGTGGACGATTTCATACTGCAGCTGATCAGCCTGCGTTACACAGAGCCAGATCTGACCGTCAGTTTCCCAGGATTCCTTTTCCTTCTCCTCAAACTGGACTGCATGATCAGTAAGAGAACAAACACACATCACAGAGAAATGAACACTAAATGCACAACTGTAAAAAAATGGTAATGTGCGAAAATGACAAAACAGTGGCATTCATTTGATAAAAGATAAACAAACACACACAAATTTAAAGAGTACATAACATGAGATCAGATTTTGGCAGGCTAAGACTGCCTGCCAAAACTTCACTCTTCTCCCCCAAACACTGTAGCTCGTGAGCCTCATTCGTGGTAGACCAATCACAGCCGACTAGGCTAGCGGAATGGAGGGGATTAGACAGATAGATTGCAGAATGAATCATTTGAGAGTCAGTCAAGAAGTAAGGTAAGAATAAATGCCTATTATTATGAAATAACAGTGTTTTTACACCTTCTATGTACTTGCTGGACACTCCATAAACCAAAGTAGGGCATTAAAAATCCCTAGTTATGTACTCTTTAAAATGATGCAATACAAACAATGCAAACTGATTCATGATTAAGATTAATTGTATTTGGCAGCTGTATGTGTTTTTGTTTGTCTTTTTCAGGTAAGTTTCGGTCCTTTGATATCGTGGGGGTGGGAATGATTACAGTCAACTGCCGACAGGTAAAAAAAAACTCGATATGAACCCTCAACACAAACACACTGTATATTTAATCCTTTAAAGCTTTTTGATGTGTGTAGTCCAGCCCCTATAATTCTTCATAAGTGATTGTGTGACATGACAACATTGAGTTTTGAAGCTGAACAGATGTATGTAAAATGTGATCTTTAAAATATTCATGATATCTTTCCTTTTAATTTGTAGTTCTTGACTATGACCATGTACAACTGAACTCATACCAGCTGTGGGATCTCGTGTTGAGCTACTGTACACATCTTCATCTGTTCTTGTTCCAGCCCCCCGAAGAGTCCGACTATTAACCTTAGTTTACATGTCAGGGTCTACAGTATATCACACAGAAGATGAAAGACACATCATGAATGTGCTTCACTGAATCATTTTACTATGAAAATTAGGCGTCCTTAACATTTCAACATATTCATTTCTGCACGTTGACACGAGTTTCTCTTTTTTTTACATTTTTGTATTTCTGCATGTTGACATCAGTTTTATTGCTTCAGATTAAACCAAATGTTTCTAGTACCTGCCATTTTACATGCACAATTGTGATTGTATGATGTGTTTCCCTCCTCGTCTGTGCCGGTGGCCTGACCTGTTCATACGATTCATTTTTCACAGCATATAAGACTGAAAATTATGACAAACTTTACATTCCAGCTCAGGGGAAGCAACAAAATACAGAGGGTGTACTGTTCTCTTTATATGTTTTGCTTCTTTGAGCGTGTAATATAAATAAACAGCAAGCCAAACTCTGTACAAGAGCCAGGATATGAGCGTCTTGCTCCTTTAATGATCCAATGTATAGTTTACATAGACAAACTCAATACACCCCTTTTCACAATGACGTCACTTAACTTCCGCCTTTTTGCAAAGCAGTGTATCATAACATCCGTCTTGAAACAAACAAGAAGAAGAAGCAGAAGAAGAACTTCCGTTTTGCCGTCGCGCTGGAATTTAACAACAGTGAGAAAAAAAAAGGACAGAACACGTATTCAAGTACTTATCCTAGCACCTTCGCTAACACAAAAAGAAGACAAAACACTTACCTTCATAATCAAACAGGTACTGTTCAATGAAGAATTTGTATCCTTTCTCTAGCTTTGATCTTGTCCTTAGCAAAAATTTGTCTGCAAGACGTTGTACATCATCTAGACGTATTTGTGGCAGATGTGCAAGCCACTTGGTAAACTCCATTCTGAGACGCTAGCGGAAGTAACTTCTTGAGTTTTACTGGCGGTTGGCAAATCAGCTTATAGGTGCATTACCGCCAACTTATGAACTGTAGTGCTTAGCGGCAGAACGGAAGATACGTGACGTCATGTGAAAAGGGCGTATAGCCATTGAACTGAGTAAACTGTAAATAAATGAAAGAAAAATAGAAATGTATTAATGTTCTAATGACATCATACTTAATATCAGTACAACAAGCTGAAAATATACAAATACACTGCTAACATCGTAAGGTAGAAACATATCACATTATCAATGTAGCGCATTAGCACCGATCGCTAACAACATAAACATCGTGGTCAATTCACATATAAACTGAAAATACTCATAGTTATATACACTACATAGATGGATGACATTAATAAACTTACAGCCATTGCTTCCGACAGGGTTTGGAAGAAGGATTATCAGATACAATATAACGCTTGTAGAGAGCTCGCTGCGCCTTGCGATCGCTACTTCCCGTTTCCCAACGTGCCCTGCTCACAGAACCATGTCATAATAAAAGTCTGCGCACGGGAATTAACATAACATCAGCAGGTAAAACGTAATGTACTCAGAACATCAATTGTGTACATTTTATTCGTATAAACATATGCAAATATCAATCATAACTTATACATAGCCTCTAACAGAGGCAGAACAGAGGGTACTGATTCCAAAGTATCAGATATTTATTAATTTAGCAGGTTTTAGCCGGCAGACTCCAAAGCAAAAGATTTAAAATATTTTCACTCCCTTTTCTATTTTCTCCACCCAATATGAGAGGATCCGCCCACTGCAAGTGTCACTAAGTGCGACATCTCTGTCTGTACATGTCTTCATTGAACACTGTGTGGCGCGCTTGAGCATGCATGTTTTTTATTCAGATAAAAAATGTAATTTTAATTTGCGTCTTATGAAATTTGGACAAATAACGGACAATAGTGTCTTGTTTTAGCGTGATAATTTGACAAAATGAATTTTTGGTTTTTAGTCTAATTTTAATGAAAAACCAGGGGACCCCAAATTCCTTATTTTAGACCTTATGAGGGGTCCGGGACCACCCCAGTCTCCCCTCAATTCAAACACTGATGTTTTTAGTCTAGTTTTAATGAAAAATTTGGGGACCCCTGTCCCCCTCAATTCAAACCCTGGTTTTATCAGAGTTGGGGCTGAACTCGACAGGAAAATGGATCTTGCAAGCCAGATTTGAGCATCACTGCAATAAAGGAACGGGTAGCATTCCTGACATGCACTATATCTAACGTCACAACTACCTCTTCAACTTTCCCTCGTCCTATTCCGGAGACTTTTTAAAAGCCTACAAAAGCCTGGAGAGGTACAAATGGAAGCAGTCTAATTTTGTGATAAATATTCAACTTTGGAGTCTGCCGGCTAAAACCTGCTTTGTCTTCATTGGAAGGGTGTCAACTGTGTTGTTAGCTAACATAATCGACTCTAGCTGTCCTTGTTTGTATAGCCAGCATAGTAACTTTACAGTAGACATCATTCATGAAATTAAAATTAAAAAATGATTTCCCCCTTGCTGTCCCCCACCTGTGCTGGCATCCTGGCGCACAGCAACTGTACACCATGTTGAAATAGTACGGTCTGAACAGGCTGGTTTTAAATTATTGTTCAACCAATATCAATGCTACAGCCGCTCTAGCGCTCTCCTGAATGCCTGCCAAAATGGCGGAGTTTAGATTGCGTGATGTCAACCTCCGGAGCTCTATAAAGCCTGCCAGAATCCGATTTCAGAGCTAAATCCGCAGTCACACTTGACTTTTCGCTCCATTGACTTCCATTCATACAAATGCGAAAGACCGGCAATGCAAGCACATCCGAAGATATTTCACTGCGTAGCAAAGTTCAAGTTTGGTGAACTCTGACCTGTGAATTCGTGTCACGTGAGTGCGCGAGACCAATAGGTCAAAACGTCACAGCGTGACCTCTCGGTGTAGAAATGTAAAAGATGGAGGAATCTCTCCCGCCCATCCCATCCGAACGAATTTTGCATGCTCAAAGTCAAGTCTGACTGTGGCATTCATGCGAAAACGCTGCCTCCGATTGCCTGACTGCCAGCGACAAAGCGAGGCGATGTCATTCATTTCAATGGAGAGCCGGCGAAACAAGCGACAGTGACCGTTGTCATCAGGAAGTCTAGCGACGTGACAAAGTTAAGATTTGCTCAACTTTATGCAAATGATGAGCGACTTTCAGGAGCGACTGCCAATAGGAGTAAAGCTCACATCATACGTCTCTCGTCAGTTACTACAGAATTTGTTTATAAATGTTATTAGAGCAACCAAAGCTAGGATCGCCTTCTAACGACCTCGTAGCAAGAGACTAGCGACAGAGTTGCTGGCAGTGTGAACGCACAGTGAGCTTTCGGATACATGTCATTGCCGCTGCCATAAGGGTCAGGGCAAAAGCCGACTATAAACACATAGGCTTTCAAGTGATGGTGGAGCTGCGGTTTTCTGCATAAAACATAATAACGTTTTAATTTCTCAACTAATTTCAATACTTTACTATTAATGTGGTGTACAGAAACATTTTGGCTCCAGTTAAAGATGGTTAGATGGTTAGCTGAAAAAATATTTATTGTCATATGGAACTGTTAAGACTCAAGCTTGTCAATAGAATATAGACACCAGAATAAATATTAAGTAACACAAAGCCCAAATCCCCTTCATCATTCATCACAATGGGTTAAACCAAAGAATAGCCTGTAGTTCTGATGTGCAGCAAAAGACACCATAATTTGTACTGGGGACTTAAAAGTTACTGAATTGTAGGAATAAACATCATAAAATATCAATATGTTACCATAATTAAGCGACAAAAAGTATATATGATAAGTATGTGGCAACATTGCATAACCATAGATACTGTATAACCCCTCCTATGACAATTATAAAAATATAAAAAAACATAAATCACAGCATAATATAATGTTCATATATTTTGTAGAATATGTATTATACAATTATTTAATATTTATTTTACTCTATATACAGCCGCAGAAAAAATTAAGAGGCCATTCCAAATTGTCATTTCAAATCATCAATTGTAGATGTATTGTTACTTACTGGACCGAAAACTGCTATAAGTAACAACCAAGAATACTGTTTAACTATTGACGGATGTTCCATAAAACCCTCGTCGTCAGCAAAGAATCTTGGCGTTCTATTCGATAGTAATCTGTCATTTGAGAGCCACGTCGCCAACACCTGTAAAATTGCGTTTTTCCATTTTAAGAATATATCTAAACTACGTCATATGCTGTCAATCTCAGATGCAGAGAAGTTAATTCATGCATTCATGACATCAAGACTAGATTACTGTAATGCACTGTTAGGTGGTTGCCCTGCAGGCTTATTACAAAAACTCCAATTGGTCCAAAACGCGGCAGCTCGAGTTCTTACACGTACAAAAAAGTATGAACATATTAGCCCGGTTCTGTCAACCTTGCACTGGTTACCTATAAAGCATCGCGTTAACTTTAAAATCTTGCTTATTACCTATAAAGCCTTACATGGTTTAGCTCCTCAGTACTTGAATGAACTCCTTTTGTATTACAGTCCTTCACGTGCATTACGCTCTCAGGCGTCCTGTCAGTTGGTAATACCTAGAATTTCAAAATCAAGTGCAGGTGGTAGATCCTTTTCCTATCTAGCGCCTAAACTTTGGAATAGTCTTCCCTGCACTGTCCGGGAGGCAGACACACTCTGTCAGTTTAAATCTAGACTAAAGACGCATCTTTTTAATCTTGCATACACTACTCTTCCATAATATAAATCTTCAGAGGGTTTAGGCTGCATTAGTTAGATCAACCGGAACCAAAAACACAACTGATGTACTTGTTGCATCAAAGAGTACAGAACAGTACTCTACTCTCAGCCAGTCTTGTCTCATTGTTCCAAGGTTACCACAGCGAGCAGGATGCAGTTCATGGCCTGACCTGATGGTAGAGCGGAGAATGGGAAGTGGGGACCTGACAAGAGCTGAGATGATAGAGCTGGATAAAGAAGGACGCGGTCTCTTGACATGTCTTCACCACAAAATTTCAAATGCTATTAGATTATTAATGATAATCTTAAACTATAATTTATTTTATTATTAAGTTTATTTATTTTATTTAGCCTTGTTGTGCAAGCTCTCTGGAGCTTGTGCAGAGGCAGCAGCTTTTGCCAGAGGGGAACTGGAATCCCCTGGTTGGGCCTGGGTTCTCCTGAGGTTTTTTTTCTCGATTAGAGTTTTGGGTTCCTCGCCACCGTTTGCATACTGTTTTTGCACTATCTGCCTGACCGGGGGGGCTGCTTTAGAATTTTAAAGTTTTACTTAATTAATATTGCATATAGGAATTTATAGTCTGTTATATTTGACCTGTGCTTCTCTCTCCTTTATCCTAAATGTGTGCTCTCACTGAGCGTGTGTGTGTGTGTGTGCGTACTTGTTGTGTACGTACGTGTGTGTGTGTGTGTGTGTGTGTGTGTGTGTGTGTGTGTGTGTGTGTGTGTGTGTGTGTGTGTGTGTGTGTGTGTGTGTGTGTGATCCGTGTGTGTGTGTGTGTCTGTGTTGCAGTAACAGAGTGTGCATAGGTGCTGTGTGTGTGGATGTGTTGGTGTGGTGTGTGTGTTGTGTGTGTGTGCGTGCGCATCCGTGTGTGTGTGTGTGTGTGTGTGTGTGCGTGCGCATCCGTGTGTGTGTGTGTGTCTCTATGTCTATGTGTGTTAGTACGTGTGCATATTGTGTGTGTGGAGTGTTTTGTATATGGGTATGTCTGTCTTCTGTGTTTTCAACCTTTTCTTGTTTTTGCAGGTACAACTTTAATTATTTTGCTTATAGTCAATATGTCTCATGTACAGCTGCTTTGTAACAATTAAAATTGTAAAAGCGCTATATAAATAAAGTTGAGTTGAGTTGAGTTGAGTATTGTGGCCATTCCAGTCCAGTGTCTGTTGAATTTCAATAAAACCAAACAGCAATGTGAAAGGCTGACAGCATGACAAGAAAACTGTGATAAAAATCCAGGTTCTCACATAAAAAATTGTTTTTGAACTTTTCCTAAATACATGCAGAAATATTATTGTTTACTGTATTGCTTAAAAGTGAATATGAACCTTTTTTTTACTTGAGGTCTGAAAAAATACAAGGCATCTTTTATGTTGTTTTCAACTGTTTCTCCAGTTTCGTTTACTGCTGTTTTATTTTTTTCGTGGCTGTATATATAATATTATATATAATTTGCTATGCAGACTGTGACCCCACTTAAAAGGTCTATGGAAATATGAGATCTACAAAACTTGAACCTAAAATTAGCATGTTGTTCACTTCAGCAGTATTTTGGCATGTGACACATTGCAAAGTCTAAGCGCTGTAAACACAGGATGACAGAAAAAGAGAAGGGTTGCTACAACAAGAACAACACACATGTAACAAATCATTTTCATGGAATTTACCCGAAAATATCCGCTCATGGAATGGGAGGAACATTGGGAAAGAGAAAAAGAACACAGAAAACAGATGATAGAAGAAGGAGGAGAGAAGTTTGAAGAGGAGAAGAGGAAACTTAAATGGATTATGTCCTACAATGACAGCAAGATAGGAATAATAAAAAAGGAGAAGGGAAAAGAAAAAGAACAAGAAATCATACAGAGGTATCATAGACAAAGTTACCTAGAAGAGATCTTCCACACTCTAGAGGAGATGAGAGTGAAGAACGTACTCACAGACCTGATCCTGAGCACAGAGGATGGGCTGACCATTCATGTTCACTCCCTTGTCCTGGCTGCAGTAAGCTCTCTCATCCAGCAAAAGATTCAAAAAAGGTGTAGAGGAGAGAGGGAGATGTTTCTGAGATTGGCTCCTGAGGTGCATGGTTTGGGGCTGGTTGCAGTGGTGGAGTTTGCCTACACTGGAGTCATCACCACCACGAGCAAAGACAAGGCACAGATTCAAACTACAGCCCAAAGCCTTGGGGCGCCCAGGATTCTGGAACTTTTGAAAGTAGAAAAAGAGATACAGAAAGGTAACAAAGAAAAACAGAAAACCAGCTCAGCAGAAGACCAAATGAAGGTCAGCTTGCAGTCCATAAATCAGTTATTGGCTGAGAGAGTGGGATGTGATGTAGAGCTGGTTGTAGAAGGAATCGTTTTCAATGGTAAGAAACTGTGACATTAAAAAATACAAGATTATATAACTAATACAAGAACTGAAGAGTTAATCTGTTTTATCAAAAGAAGCTCATACATAACAGATAATAAGAAGAATCAATACATTGTTTGTGATAATATCCACTTAGAGACCATACTTTGAATGTAATGCATGAATGAAATTAAACTTGTGGGGCTTGAAGCATTTTCTTACTTGTGTTTCAGGAAATATATTCTTATGCTGTGTTCACACCAAACGCGAACAATCGCGTTCCACGCTCTTTATTACATGAGGGAAAAATTTGTTATGGTTCACACCAAACGCGAATTAAGCATTATTACATACAAAGTCGATGCAAAGACGTGAGCGCAAGTTGAAGATTTTCATTTCAGAGCTCATTGACACCTACTTTTTGATGGGTCCGGACGAATGAAGACACTCCCCATTGCGTGATTTTCTTCGTGTCGCTCATGCGAAAATAACATACTTCCCACGAGTAATAAAGAGCGTGGAACATGATTGTTCACATTTGTTGTGAACGCAGCATTATTTTCACGTGAGTGACACGAAAAACATCATGCGTCACCCGATTCGCATCTATTTGCGTCTTTGCATTGACTTTGTATGTAATTTACAAGCGCAAATAGCTTAAAGCAACAGTAGAGAACTTTTGCTTATGGTTCCCCCATGTGGTTGATAAGCGCAATTGTCTGTGATCAGTGTCATAAATACTGTCGCTGTATAAGCTTCCCTGTAGGCAGCGCAATACACGTAAATTTGTCGACTAAGCAGAAACCTCTGTTACATCATGTCACTTCATAAACTGTCCATGTACTAAAGCACTCTTTTGGCTCCCGCGGGGTAAGCTACTGGGCTATACTACTGTAGCAGCTCGTTGTTAGCCATTAGCGCATAGCGTGCTAGCTACATAGCAGCTAACTTACTAACTTTAGCTACAGAGCACATTTGCAGTCACCCAAAACACAACGAATGGACGTGAATGTGTTTAGTAACCAACAAAAATAATTTTCTGTAGTTATGTTTTCAGAAACACACTCGCGAGTCGCGACCAGGCATTGTGCTTTGTGTAATAGGTGCAATCACTAACTTACACTCAACTCGCTATGGGAATAGTGCCTAGCATAGAAACTATAGATACCGATAACATTAGTCCACGTGCATGAACTAAGTATTCAGCAACTTTTGACCATAAAACATTTATTGTAGTTTGGTAGTCATTGTTTACAAGCATAACACTAAATTTGTGACGAGGCACGATCATGCTACGTAAGCTATTGAGACCCGGCAACATTACATTATCTCTAGTCTACCTTATGCTTATAAATTGTGAACCAGTAACGTTAGTGCGCCAATAAACTACCTGAGCACAGCCTAATAACTAATAAACTCAAAAGTACAGGACAGTAAGAAAAAAATTACATATAAGACTTTCAAATCCAGTAGCAGGAACGCTAGGTCTCCATCTGTTTTGCAACCCGTTGCCTCTTGCAGCTCGTGCTACCAAGCGTAAGTCTGTCAGATATTGATTCGTGTTCGGGCTCATGTCTGATCACTCACTCTCTTTTCCTCTTTGTTTTTTTTTGCTGGCTCTGCCATGGTGATGGTTTGGAGATGAGCTACGAGTAAAACATGATGTATGCCGTAAAGCAGGTGATGGACGGGGCTTATGAACCTACCCACACAACAAAGTCACAAGTGTGATTTCAGCCCCAATAGAGGGCTGCTTAGGTAGCAGTGCCAGCAAAATTCGTCCAGTTAAGAGTTGTCCTACCACTTAAATCATTTTAGAGAGATTATTTATATACATATTTAGTGTTGCTTTAATTCGCTTTGGTCTGAACCCAGCATTACACTTATTTGTATGCCTGCATTAACTGATTTTTTTTTTCTTTTAATCAGCTCACAGAGTGCTTTTGACTGCCAGCAGCAATTATTTCAGAGGTATGTTTACCACTGGAATGAGGGAGAGCCAGCAAGAATCTGTGTCTCTGCTGTTAGTCAGGGCCGCTGAGTTTGAGGACCTCCTTCACTGTGCCTACACAGGGACTTTAGCGCTCGGATGGAACTGTGTTTTTGAATTTACCTGTGCTTCTATTCAATTCCAATTTGAGCCAGCCCTCTCACTGTGCCTTAACTTTCTGCAAAGGGAAATAGATGTTCAAAACTGCCTGGATGTGGCATCTTTCGCAGACGCCTATGGGATGGCTGATTTAAAAGAGCTGGCAGATGATTTTGCATTAAGACATTTCCAGGAGCTATCTGCCACCCCAAAGTTTCAGGACCTATCGGCAGAAAGGCTAATAGAGTTCCTCCAATCCAATGCACTATCTGCTCCCTCAGAGCTGACAGTTTTCCGAGCAGTTGTCGCCTGGGTAGAGGCAGATCCTGCTAGAAGACTTCCACACTCTGAAAAGCTAATGAGCGCCGTTCGTTTTTCATTCATGACCTTTAAAGAATTTCGAGAAGTTCGTGCTGTAAACATGAGCATGGAATGCAGTGGGGGAGATAAGGTTGAACTCTACAAATCTGCACTTAAAGAGTTTGTGTGTGGCGACTCAAACTCTGTAGCACAGCAGCATCGTGTACGCTACCCTAAAGATGCCCTTGTTTTAGTCGGAGGTGATCAACTGCATCCAGACACAGGTCAACGACTTCCCAGCAAGCAACTTTGGTTTGCTAACTCTCTCAGGAATGGAACAGGACTTGTAAAGGAGATAGAATGGAGAATGCTGGGAGAAATGCCAGATCTGGCTAGATTTAGACATAGTGTTGGGGTACTTGGAGGGAAATTATATTTGGCTGGAGGTTGCCACTTTTATGCCAAGGCTGATACCTTAAAATCTTTTTTCAGGTAATCTTACATCTATTCAAAGAACTCAAATATTATTTACATATACAGTAACAGTCTTGACGCAAACATCGGAAATTTCCAAAAATACAATGTACCCAATACTACCATGCATTCTTTATACAGCATACATGAGGGAAATAAGTATTTGATCCCCTGCTGATTTTGTAAGTTTGCCTGCTTACAAAGAAATGAAGGGTCTATAATTTTTATGGTGGGTTTATTTTAACTGATAGAGACAGAATATTTAAAAAAAATCAGGGAAATATTTTTTATACAAAGGTTATAAATTGATTTGCATTTCAGTCAGTGAAATAAGTATTTGTTCTCCAAGCAAAACATAACTTTGTACTTGGTGGAGAAACCCTTGCTGGCAAGCACAGAGGTAAAACATTTCTGATAGTTGGTCACCAGGTTTGCACATGTGTCAGGATACATTTAGTCCACTCCTCTGTCAATCTTTAAGGTTTCTTGGCTGTCGCTCAGCAAATTGGAGTTTTAGCTTCCTTCACAGAGGTTCTATAGGACTAGGGTCTAGAGACTGGCTAGGACATTTAATGTGCTTCTCCTTAAGCCACTCTTTGGTTGTCTTGGCAATATGTTTTGGGTCTTTGTCATGTTAAAGGCACATCCACGACCCATCTTCAGTGATCTAGTTAAGGGGAGGAGGTTCTCGTCCAAGATTTTATGGTACACTGGCCCGTCCCTCAGCCCCTCAATGCAGTGAAGTTGTAACACTACACATAAGAGGATGAACGATGCCACAACAGGAGACGGTGCAAAGGGTATATTTAATCCAAAAAACAAAAATCCGAAAGAGTAAATCCAAAAAGGGGTAACAGGCACAAAAAGGTATAATCCAACTGGTAAGAAACATGCAACAAGGAGAACTCGGAAACACAGGAGGGTCGGAACTAGACAGTAACGGAAATAACAACTAGATCTGACACCGGGGAATACACAGGGCAGGGTACATATAGTGTCCAAATAATGTGAATCAGGTGTGGGCGTAATCATGATGAGTGCAAGGGATGATGGGCATTGGAGTTTGTGAGTGTCAATAGTCCGGTGAGAGTGAACGGGTGATTCTGAGAGGCGGAGTTGCTGGAGGGGGTGTGGCTGATCGCTGAGGAGAGCTTGTTATAGTATCCCCCCACAGTCCACTCCAGCGGACTTCACAGGACGACGAGGACGGCCACGGGGACGAGGGGCCGGACAATCCGGATGAGCATCATGAAAGTCCGATAGAAGAGAGGGATCCAGAATATCCTCGCATGCCACCCATGATTGTTCTTCGGGACCGTACCCCTCCCAATCCACCAGATATTCCAGGTGACCGCCTCGTCGCCTGGAGTCGAGGATGGCTTCCATTCGGTAGATCAGCTGGGACGGATCAAGTGGTGGAGGGGGAGGTGGCTCTCCATCAGTATCCAGCTCTGTGGAGGGAACAAAAATAGGGTTATGATAGGGCTTGAGGAGTGACACATGGAAAGATGAGGAAATACGGTAGTGGGCTGGGAGCTGGAGACGGTATGTGACAGGGTTGACCTGGTGCAGTATGGGGAAGGGTCCAATGAATTTGGGACTCGGCTTCTTGCATGGCTGCCGCAGGCGAAAGTCCCGAGCAGACCACCACACCAACTGCCCAGGTTGGTACTGCAGAGTAGGAGAGCGTCGAAAGTCAGCATATTTCTTCTGCCTGTGGACAGCTTGCTGGAGATGTTGATGAGCTGAGTCCCACACCTTCTCGCTTTCCCGAAACCAGTGGTCTACAGCTGGCACCGTGGAAGGGTCTCCTGACCATGGAAACATGGGGGGTTGGTAACCGAGTATGCACTGAAAGGGGGTGAGTCCAGTGGAGGACTGGCGAAGGGAGTTCTGGGCATACTCGGCCCAGGCAAGGTAATGTTGCCAGCCTTGCTGTTGATCATGACAGTAAGATCTCAGGTATCTCCCGATGTCCTGGATCTTCCACTCAGCTTGGCCGTTGGCTTGGGGGTGATAACCAGAAGTGAGACTAACCGTGATGTTGAGGTGTTGAAAAAAGGCCTTCCATACTCGGGAAGTGAACTGGGGCCCCTGTCCGAGACAATATCCTCGGGTAACCCATAGTTACGGAACACATGGGTGAAGAGTGCTTCAGCAGTTTGAAAGGCCGTAGGGATTCGGGGTAATGGGATCAATTTGCATGCCTTGGAAAAACGATCAATGGCTACTAGAATACAGGTAAATTTCTCGGACAGGGGTAAGTCCGTGAGGAAGTCGACTGCAATGTGCGACCATGGGCAATGAGGAATGGGTAGAGGTAGTAGTTTTCCTTCGGGACAATGACGGGGAGTCTTGGAGATGGCGCAAACTGAGCATCCCTGGACATACTGGGAGATATCCTGAGACATCCTGGGCCACCAGTATCGGGCAGACAGAAGCGAGAGGGTTTGCTGACTGCCTGGGTGTCCTGATCCTGGAACGAAGTGAGCCGAGTCGATGAGGGTAGATCGATGTTCCGGAGGTAGGTAGGTCTTACCCTCAGGACCTCCCGGCGGAGCTTGGTAATTACCAGTGGCAATCTCCTCATTGATCTTCCATAGAGGGCTTAGAAACATTGTCGAGGGGAGAATGGGCTCCGGGTCAGAAGGCTCTGGATCTGTGTGAAACTGGCGAGAGAGGGCATCAGCCTTTACATTCTTGGTACCAGGTCGACAGGTGACACTGAATCTGAACCCGTGTGAAGAATAAAGCCCATCGAGCATGTCGGGGACTGAGTCGTCTTGCCTCTTTCAGGTACTCAAGGTTCCGATGATCAGTGATGACGAGAAATGGGTGCTTGGACCCTCTAACCAGTGACTTCCACAGTGAAGGGGAGTTCCGGTCTGGAAGACCAAGCGTAGGAGCTGTGCAAAAAGCCTTCTTCAAGTCTTCGAAGGCACAGAGGGCCTCGGGGTTCCAGGACAGAGATTTGGACCGTGTAGAGAACAGGGCCGTGAGAGGTGATGGTACTGTAGTTGGCAATGAACCGTCTGTAAAAGTTTGCGAATCCTAGGAATCGTTGGAGTTCTTTGACCGTGGTGGGCCGTGGCCACAGATTCACAGTGTCCACCTTCCCCTGATCCATACATACAGAGTTGTTGGAGATGTGATACCCGAGGAAGTGGATGGATGTGGTGTGGAACTCGCACTTCTCGAGCTTGAGGTACAGATGGTTTTGCCGGAGACGTTGTAGTACTCGGGAAACATGGGAGACGTGGTCTGACAGATTCTGGGAATATATGAGGATGTCATCGATATACACAATAACGAACTGGTCCAACATATCTCTAAAGATCTCATTCATAAAACCTTGGAAAATAGAAGGGGCATTAACGAGTCCAAAGGGCATAACCAGATATTCATAATGTCCGGAGGGGATAATGAAGGCTGTTTTCCACTCATCCCCGGGTTGTATCTGAATGAGGTTATATGCACTGCGAAGATCGAGTTTGGTGAAAATACTGGCGTTACATAACTGTTCTAGGGAGGCTGGGATCAGGGGAAGAGGATACGCAAACTTGCGTGTATGGGTGTTGAGGATCCGGTAATCTATACACGGTCCTATACACTACACCACGTTCCAGGATAATGTCCGAGGTGGAACCCTCCAGAACCCAGAACGCAATGACTTCCTGGTGTGACTCTCCGATAAGGAGGGAGATGGCAGGTGGATGGAAACAGACTCGACCTCCACCCAGTGGTTGTCCCAGAATATTATTAATCCGTAAATGTTGTGAATTTACTTTACGGCACATTTGCAGAGTATTCAGAAACGATTGGGATATGAAATTTCCAGCAGCACCCGAGTCTATCAGGGCCTTTGCTGGAGCAGACAGATGAGGAGTAGTTACCATCACATTGATATGGGTAAGATGGAAGGAGGTAGCTGGAAGTACCGTACTCGCAATAGGTTGAGGTGGTCGAACGGGACACGAGGCGATCATATGGCCAGGATCTCCACAATACAGGCAAAGACATTGGCTGAAACGGCGAGCTCGTTCCTCAGGAGACAAGCGGTTTTGGTCTATTTGCATGGGTTCTGAGTCTGGAGGGTTCTGGGGTATACGGATGGGTGCTCGTGGAGAAGATGCAGTGAGTTTAGTAGATGGGATGGCCGCAAGACGTTGCGACATACGGACCGTATACAGAATCAGATTATCTAATCTGACGGTGTCGTCATGATTGGCCAAATGGGTACGCACGGTGGGTTCCAGTCCCTGTCTGAAGACGGTGATCAAAGCAGTTTCGTTCCAGCCGGGATTAGCAGCCAGGGTTCGGAATTGGATGGCATACTCTGCTACAGATGATTTTCCTTGCTTTAATCGAATTAACTGATCCTGCACAGAGAGAAGATTACTCGATTGACCAAACACTGCCTTGAAATGTCCTAAAAAGGCCGTTAAAGTGTCAGTAAGAGGCCCACCGGCTTCCCAGACATTCTTGGCCCAATTGAGGGCCTTACCAGAGAGTAGAGAGACCACATAGGCAATCCTAGCCTTTTCCGTGGGGAATAGTTGCGGTTGCATCTCTAAGAAGAGTTGGCATTGTAGAACAAACCCACTGCATTACTCCGCAGCCCCTGAGTATCGTGATGGTGTAGCCATGTGACTGGATACTGCACCGGGAGGGGAAGCAGAAGAGTGTAGTTGGGTCCGTAGTAGCTGGATGAATTCGGTGACTGGGTCCGGGGTTCATTCAGGTGCCGTGGAGGATGATGGAGTGGTCATCGTTGGTGGGTCAGATCTTCTGTAACACTACACATAAGGGAAAGAACGATGCCACAACAGGAGAGGGTGCAAAGGGTATACAGTATTTAATCCAAAAACCCAAAAGATTAAATCCAAAAAGGGGTAACAGGCACAAAAAGGAATCTACAAAAAGGTATAATCCAACTGGTAAGAAACATGCAACAAGGAGAACTCGGAAACACAGGAGGGTCGGAACTAGACAGTAATGGAAATAACAACTAGATCTGACACCGGGGATTACACAGGGCAGTGTACATATAGTGTCCAAGTAATGTGAATCAGGTGCGGGTGTAATCATGATGAGTGCAAGGGATAATGGGAATTGGAGTTTGTGAGTGTCAATAGTCTGGTGAGAGTGAACGGGTGATTCTGGGAGGTGGAGTTGCTGGAGGGGGTGTGGCTGATCGCTGAGGAGAGCTTGTTATAGAAGTCATCCTGTATACCTGTAGCAGAGAAAAAGCCCTAAAGCAGAAAGTTTCCAACACTGTGCTTCTCTGTAGGGATGGTGTTCTTGGGGTCATAGTCAGCATTTCTCTCCCTCCAAACACACAAGTCAATTTTGGTCTCACAGCAGTGCCAGCACTTTCGCCAAAGCCTTTTCTGAATCATCTTGATGTTCATTGTCAAACTTAAGACGAGCCAGGCGGGCCTTCTTATGCAGGAGGACCTTGCGTGTGCTTCAGGATTTCAATCTATTGTGGCATTACGTGTTACCAATGGTTTGCTTGCTAACTGTGGTCCCAACTGTCTTGAAATCATTAACAAGCTTCTTCCATGTAGTTCTGGGCTGATCTTTAACCTTTCTCATGATCATCTTTACTCCATTGGGGAAATCTTGCAGGGAGCTCCAGACCAAGGGCATTTGATAGTTATTTTGTATTTCTTCTATTTCCAACTAATCGCACCAACAGTTGTCTCCTTCTCACCAAGCTTCTGTCTGTAGCCTATTCAAGGTTTGTGCAGGTCTACAAGCTTGTCCTTGACATCCTTTGAAACCTATTTGGTCTTGACCATGGTGGTGGAGAGGTTGAATGGAAGATACAGATTCTGTTGGCAGGCATCTTTTATATACATAACAAGCTGATTTATGAGTACTTTCTTAAAGTGACAGGACTAATCTGCGGTCCATATAGGCACATAACCAATCTGTGGAGCCAGAATTCTTGGTATGGGATCAAATACTTATTTCACTGACTGAAATGCAAATCAATGTATAACCTTTATATAAAAAAATTCCCCTGATTTTTTTAAATATTCTGTCTCTATCAGTTAAAATAAACCTACCATAAAAATTATAGACCCTTCATTTCTTTGTAAGCAGGCAAACTTACAAAATCAGCAGGGGATCAAATACTTATTTTCCTCACTGTAGTGGCCAAAAGTAATTTCCAGTGGGTGATACTGCCGCCCTCATGTTCTTTTAGACTATCGAAATATGAGGTGTATGGTAGCCTAAAAAATGGACAAAAAACTTTTAAGGTATTCATTGGAAAAAAATCTTTGGCAAAAATATACTATAGCATATTTAGGGAATATGGGTTTTATTCAAATATACAAAAAATGCATTGGAAAACAAGTAAGCAATGCATGAATCAACGTATGATGAGAGGCTGTGCTGTGTTATGAATAAGTCACAGCTGAGGGGCATTGTTAGCACGAGACAGCACTAGCCTTGTATTGCTTTTATAAAACATTTACCACAATATAATTATTATAGTCAAAAATAGTTACTGATTGACCATGTCCATGTGCAGCCACAGATTCATTTATGTTGACAAGGGTGCACGCTGTATCTCATTTCGGAAGCTGTGTGGTTCGTAGGACATACTGGTATAAAAGGAAACAGCAAATATCGTGTTGTTATACCAACAGCACACATACATCTGCAATACGTCTCGGAGATGTCTGCTGATCTGGAAAACATCTGCTGTTTAAAAAACATCTGCCAAACATCTTAGAAAGAGCAGTGTAACACGTTCAAAGTAAGGAAGGAAGGAGGCAGGAACCGGCGAACGATAACCAAAACTTTAATCACATAAACAAAGCATAAACCAAAGTAAAGGGCCGGCAGCCACCTCACGGTCAACTGCCGGCTACACAAACATAACTAAAACACATACAATGTCCAGGCCTGGTCCTCTCTCTTCGTACCTTCCTGTCGCTCCTCCTATGCTTCCGGAGCTCCTCCGTGAGAGACGTGAGACCGGTGTAACGCACAGCTGACACTCATTATCACTCGCGCCACCGGCCTCGCATTGTTCCCTCACGGCTCTCGTCCCGCCTCCCTCGTCACAAGCAGTTTTACATCCATTCTAAATCATAAACATCTTAGAGACATCTTCTAGATGTCTACAGCAGTGTTTCTCAACCCTGGTCCTCGAGGACCCCCTTCCAGTATGTTTTAGATGTCTCTCTATAAACAACTGATTCAACACCTGACCCCCATTCCGAAGGCAGTTAGTTTGTTAATTCGTCTCCGAGGCGCATTGCAGATGTAGATGCAGACGGCAAATATATGTCTGCCAGATGTATTTGTGCTATCAGGATGAGCTCTCACGTCTGTCAATTTAATAAACGTGATTTATACATGATTTGGCTTGCCTAAATGAAAAAAAAAATTTAATAATCGGTTCTAATCCAATCCGATCTGTTTACTATGGTTAAAAGCTATTTACATTTAAACACCACATATTTGATTGAATGTGCAGCTTCTGCCATTTATTCAAATAAGAGATGTTTGTTCAAGGCGAAACTGAGAATTATGGGTTATTCCTAGCAACGAAGGATACGCCTCATGCATCTTCCCAATTCCTGTGAAAGATCAGGTTCGAAGGGTGCATTCAGAGTGTCCTACTTGCTTTTCTGAAACGCGACTGCCTCAATGGCGTATGTGGCCGACAAATGTGACCTTCGGAGGATGGTCTACAGAATCATCGGGTGCTGTGGTCATAGTGTTTTATCATGAATAAAACACTGCTATTGACCAATCAAGAACTGGAATTAATGGTTTTATACAAAGGAAATAAATCCTACGTTGAGTACAGAAAACAAAGATTTTGCCAAGCTGTCACAGTGTAAACAATATTGGGTATTTACGTCTGAGTGTAAGGTAAGTTACTCTGAAAAAGTAATTAATTACTAGTTACTAATTACATATTCAATAGTGTATTTAGATTACTGTACAAATTATTCTCTCTCAAAAGTATTTAATTACTCATTACTAATTACTTTCTATATCCTATATCAACCTTGATTAGAAATGATTCACAGATAGACATGCAACGGCTTATTTAACTCATTCAAATAAATAATAAATAACTACATAAATTATTCTTATTAACTGACCAAAGTATTATAAATGTGAGAAGGATACATTAAAGCATACATTTTAAAGTAAGTCTTACAATTTTTATGTCATTTCCACTATTGTATACAGGGCTTGACATTAAGCATTGTCATGTGGTTGTCCTTCGGACAAGTAAATTTGACATTCACTTGTCCGAGTACAAAAATTACTTGTCCAAAGATAAAAAAAATGATATTTCATTTGAATTATAATATAATATAATCAATATAATTGTTTTGGATTTAGATTGGTCAAGTTTGCTTCTAAGCATTTTAACTAGTGTCCGCTTTGGCCGCCTGAATTTGGTTATAGGCCTACTCTCCGTGACTGCTATAAAACAAAGGCAAGCAGTAATTATTATTAGTGTTAAGGCTGTAAGTTAACTTTTTTTGCACATAGCACTGGTGCTAGAGAGGTTTAAAGTTTGGTAGCACAGGCAGAAATGTGCAAGTGTAGTTCATTATTAATAGGCAGATAACTGACAAAAGACAATAATGTTACATACAGATGGATAAATTAGGGCCATATCATTTTTAGATGACCTAAATTTGTTTTAATATTTCGAAGTTCTGTGTTTTTCCTTTTTTACTATACGATAGTGGTATATTTGTCCAAATAAATTACTGTAGGTTAATGCAGTAAAAAAACTGCAGTAAAATTCCTACTATATTGTTTTTTAACTTCACTATAGTGTACAGTGTTAATCAATTTACTACAAGGGCACTTCAATTTTCAATAGTACACTACAGTATTTTTTGTCTGAGTGTTCAATTTAACGGGACTTTTATTTTGACGGGTCTTTGGGAAGACGCTTGTTTGCGGATAGCTTCACTCAAACGCTCGTAAAATAAACTCTCAGAGCAACTCTGGAGATGAAGTTCATGTGTTCATATCCTCATACAGTGCAGCGCAGATAAATCCTCGACCATCACTCGTGTTGTATGTTAAACTGTGCACATAATTCACTCAGACACTCAGAACAGCCAGATGACATTTAAATAACAGGATTCCGCGTCCGTGTGGACTCAGTGCGGTGCGCATTGATTATTTTCATACACAAACAAGCACAACCATGACAAACACGTAGCTCTGTCTAATGTATATATTCTTATTATTCTACATATGTCGCACTGTTCTTTTTTTCAAGTTACTTGTCCGGTCGGGCAAGTAAAATTCTCTCTCACTTGCCCATACGAAACATTTACTTGTCCCGGACAAACGGACAAGTGTTAATGTCGAGCCCTGGTATACATTACACAGTATTTAGTTCAATTACATCAGAAGTAACCATAATTAAATTACAGAAAGAGTAAGAGTAATCCCTTACTTTACTTTTTCAAGGGAAAAGTAATTAAATTACAGTAACTAATCACTTAGTAACTAGTTATACCCAGCACTGGTCATACTTACTTTTTCACTTATGCTCATTGTATTTTTTTTCCTTTCTCCAATTTAACAACACCCACACTTCCACAACAACAGGTTTGACCCTGTCCGAGACAGCTGGGAAAGGCTGGCAGACATGGTTGAACAGAGGAGCAACTTTACTCTGGTGGTGAGTGAAAATGTCCTGTATTCTATTGGAGGAGACAAGGACATCAACACAAATCTTGACAGTGTGGAACAATACTCAACAAAATCAGATTTTTGGAGGTAGGTTACTGAAAACAAGAAAATACAACAGTGCCTTACAACTCTTTCTGAATGATTCTGAAACTACTGTTTCTCATACAATGAATAGGTTTACTATAAGTGATAAATGGTGAGCAGACCACTAATGTGATTAAATGATAAGATTGACATCTAGTGGATCTTGGAAGCAGAGCATCACCCCTTGAAATTGTTCTCATGATACAGTTTAATTATGATTTTAAGGTTTAGACAATTTGGTCTAAAACTTGGATTGCAGACTTTTGATATCTCACAAATGATGGCAGAGATGTTGGACAAACTCTATTGGACAAACATGTACGATAACAAGAGAAAAAACTCTATGAAGAAGATTTCAGCAAAAGTGCTGTCTTTTGAAATCTAAGCTCTATTAAAGAGATCTAACTTTTGGCTTTTACTTTGGGTCAGCTTGACTCATCCTTTAGACCAAGCCCTGAGCGGGCATGCTGCCACAGTTTGGGGAGGTGAGATCTTCATTTCAGGAGGCTTCAACTCCAAATATCAATGTTTGGCAACAATGTTCCTCTATCACCCAGCGAGAGGAACAACTTATCTTGCTGAGATGACCAACGACCGAGCCCAGCATTGCATTGAGGGCCTGAAAAAACATTTATACGTAGCTGGTGGAGTGTGCAACCTTCGGAAGTTCTACACAGACCAGATGTCTTGTGAAATGTATGATCCCACACATGACATCTGGACAGTGTTCGCCCCACTATCCATCCCCCATGTCGGAGCAGCTTCTGCTGTTTTAGAGGAGAGGCTGTACATTTTAGGCGGTTATTGCCAGGAGGACTATAACGAGGTCAGGCTTGCTCATCGCTATGACCCTGTCACTCAGAGATGGGAGACCATGGGCAAGATGCTAGGCCCTGTCACAGACACTCGGGCGTGCCTCCTTCATCTGCCCACCTATATCAGAAAAAAAGAATGTGGATAGGCGTTGCCCCCATTACTATAAATGATTTATTGATGAAAAATGATTTGTGTTCTTTTTTCCTAATATTAATTTCTGTTATGTGATAGAAAACGTTTTGCACTTTTCACTCGTTTCAATGGCCTCTGATGAAGCATTAAATAAATATTTTTTGAGGAGGTGTAAGCCCTGCATATAACCGTGTACAGATTTTCCCTTTCCCTTTTGGCCTTTGTGTTATGTGAAAGTACAAATGTGTTAAATAAATTACATTTTTATTGTGTCAAGTCATTCCTTTTTCCCTTGCCAAAAAGTAGTATACTTCAAGTTTATTTGATTAAGTATACCTAAGGTAAAATTCAAGTATATTGTTAAAGGGGAATTTCACCCAAAAATCAACTTTGTGTGATTTTTTACTTACCCACATGACGTAAAACATGTTTAGAGAACTTCCGGCATCTTCGGAGCACAAATAGAGATATTTAGATGACATCCGAGAGATTTCCAGGCCTCCTTATAGACATCATGGTGTCAGTTTTTGCCAAGGTCCAGAAAAGTACTAAAGACATCGTTAAATTAGTCCATCCGTGCATAGTGGCTCCGTTGAATTTTTTTGAAGCGACGAGAATGCTTTATGTGCGAAGAACAAACCCAAATACCGACTTTAATCGATATATTCTCCTCGGTCTTGTCAGTGTATGGCGCGTGTTCACGAGAGCACTTCTTCTTCTTCTGCATGTAAACACAGAGTTGCACTTCTGCATTGTGAGTCAGAGCGCCAGCATCCAATAGGGGCAAGCCCCATGTGGCATTCGGCACACAAACCTGTCTACTTTTGAAGTGCTCTCATCCAAGAAGTAGACGTTAATGCAATGCTTTATAGGTAACCAGTGCAAGGTTGACAGAACCGGGCTAATATGCTCATACCTTTTTATATGTGTAAGAACTCGAGCGTTTTGAACCGTTGGAGTTTTTGTAAATAAGCCTGCAGGGCAACCACCTAGAAGTGCGTTACAGTTATCTAGTCTTGATGTCTAGTCTTGATGTCATGAATGCATGAATTAACTTCTCTGCATCTGATAGTGACAGCATATGACGTAGTTTAGATATATTCTTAAGATGGAAAAACGCAGTTTTACAGGTCTATACCACACAGTTGGCCCCAAACTATAACAACAGGGTTTGCATACTATCTCACTCAAAGAGCCCCGAAGAATGCCTCGAGGAGCCTTTAAATAGCCCAAGCCCCTCCTATAGGACTAAACCAAAAATAAGAAAAGGGGAAGGGGAATAAAACAAAAAATCTTAATAAATGCATTATAATGGCAAAAGAACAAGTAAACCCGCTGAAACACAAAATTATATAAACACTTCTTACCAAATGCATATATTAACCCACCATAACTGCACCAAACTCCCCTCTACAACTAAGCAGTTGGATGGCGCCTTGAAGTGGCGTGAACGGAACATAGAAAATGTGCACCATGTGCTGTAAACATGTTCCGTTTGTGTTTCACAAAATGTTATACATTTCAGCTTGCAATTATTTTATGTGATCTGTTTGTTTAAAAGACTGAATACGAGGATATGTGGGAGAGATGTAGGCTGACTATGAACATTCCAACTGAGGTCTTGAATAGGTTGTCACTGCCTGATGCTGGTAGCGAGCAGTGTTGCCAACTATTTTCAATGGAAAGTAGCTAAAGCCTGCCCGAAAAGTCGCTAAATGTTGGCAGATGATGTCACGCGCTAATTTGCATATTAAGTGATGTCATCATGAACCCGACCACTTAAAACTACACACCAGCAGTCACTTTCGTTGAACAGCTATATTCCGTCTGTGTTCATGTTTTTGCCTCCATACAGTCATTGCGTTTGACAATTCCTGTTATTCATGAACCATTTGAAAGACCAATTGTAGACTGTGTAGGACCTAAATCCAAGTCAGGCTGTCAGGATTTGGCAGAAGAGAACCCAAGCGCAGGCAGGCAGTGAAGGGGTTAACAGATACTTTTATTTAACAAAACTCAAACAAAAACACCCANATTTATACGTAGCTGGTGGAGTGTGCAACCTTCGGAAGTTCTACACAGACCAGATGTCTTGTGAAATGTATGATCCCACACATGACATCTGGACAGTGTTCGCCCCACTATCCATCCCCCATGTCGGAGCAGCTTCTGCTGTTTTAGAGGAGAGGCTGTACATTTTAGGCGGTTATTGCCAGGAGGACTATAACGAGGTCAGGCTTGCTCATCGCTATGACCCTGTCACTCAGAGATGGGAGACCATGGGCAAGATGCTAGGCCCTGTCACAGACACTCGGGCGTGCCTCCTTCATCTGCCCACCTATATCAGAAAAAAAGAATGTGGATAGGCGTTGCCCCCATTACTATAAATGATTTATTGATGAAAAATGATTTGTGTTCTTTTTTCCTAATATTAATTTCTGTTATGTGATAGAAAACGTTTTGCACTTTTCACTCGTTTCAATGGCCTCTGATGAAGCATTAAATAAATATTTTTTGAGGAGGTGTAAGCCCTGCATATAACCGTGTACAGATTTTCCCTTTCCCTTTTGGCCTTTGTGTTATGTGAAAGTACAAATGTGTTAAATAAATTACATTTTTATTGTGTCAAGTCATTCCTTTTTCCCTTGCCAAAAAGTAGTATACTTCAAGTTTATTTGATTAAGTATACCTAAGGTAAAATTCAAGTATATTGTTAAAGGGGAATTTCACCCAAAAATCAACTTTGTGTGATTTTTTACTTACCCACATGACGTAAAACATGTTTAGAGAACTTCCGGCATCTTCGGAGCACAAATAGAGATATTTAGATGACATCCGAGAGATTTCCAGGCCTCCTTATAGACATCATGGTGTCAGTTTTTGCCAAGGTCCAGAAAAGTACTAAAGACATCGTTAAATTAGTCCATCCGTGCATAGTGGCTCCGTTGAATTTTTTTGAAGCGACGAGAATGCTTTATGTGCGAAGAACAAACCCAAATACCGACTTTAATCGATATATTCTCCTCGGTCTTGTCAGTGTATGGCGCGTGTTCACGAGAGCACTTCTTCTTCTTCTGCATGTAAACACAGAGTTGCACTTCTGCATTGTGAGTCAGAGCGCCAGCATCCAATAGGGGCAAGCCCCATGTGGCATTCGGCACACAAACCTGTCTACTTTTGAAGTGCTCTCATCCAAGAAGTAGACGTTAATGCAATGCTTTATAGGTAACCAGTGCAAGGTTGACAGAACCGGGCTAATATGCTCATACCTTTTTATATGTGTAAGAACTCGAGCGTTTTGAACCGTTGGAGTTTTTGTAAATAAGCCTGCAGGGCAACCACCTAGAAGTGCGTTACAGTTATCTAGTCTTGATGTCTAGTCTTGATGTCATGAATGCATGAATTAACTTCTCTGCATCTGATAGTGACAGCATATGACGTAGTTTAGACATTCTTAAGATGGAAAAACGCAGTTTTACAGGTCTATACCACACAGTTGGCCCCAAACTATAACAACAGGGTTTGCATACTATCTCACTCAAAGAGCCCCGAAGAATGCCTCGAGGAGCCTTTAAATAGCCCAAGCCCCTCCTATAGGACTAAACCAAAAATAAGAAAAGGGGAAGGGGAATAAAACAAAAAATCTTAATAAATGCATTATAATGGCAAAAGAACAAGTAAACCCGCTGAAACACAAAATTATATAAACACTTCTTACCAAATGCATATATTAACCCACCATAACTGCACCAAACTCCCCTCTACAACTAAGCAGTTGGATGGCGCCTTGAAGTGGCGTGAACGGAACATAGAAAATGTGCACCATGTGCTGTAAACATGTTCCGTTTGTGTTTCACAAAATGTTATACATTTCAGCTTGCAATTATTTTATGTGATCTGTTTGTTTAAAAGACTGAATACGAGGATATGTGGGAGAGATGTAGGCTGACTATGAACATTCCAACTGAGGTCTTGAATAGGTTGTCACTGCCTGATGCTGGTAGCGAGCAGTGTTGCCAACTATTTTCAATGGAAAGTAGCTAAAGCCTGCCCGAAAAGTCGCTAAATGTTGGCAGATGATGTCACGCGCTAATTTGCATATTAAGTGATGTCATCATGAACCCGACCACTTAAAACTACACACCAGCAGTCACTTTCGTTGAACAGCTATATTCCGTCTGTGTTCATGTTTTTGCCTCCATACAGTCATTGCGTTTGACAATTCCTGTTATTCATGAACCATTTGAAAGACCAATTGTAGACTGTGTAGGACCTAAATCCAAGTCAGGCTGTCAGGATTTGGCAGAAGAGAACCCAAGCGCAGGCAGGCAGTGAAGGGGTTAACAGATACTTTTATTTAACAAAACTCAAACAAAAACACCCACAATGGGGAAAACGAACTGATATATATATATATAAAACAAGAGACTTCCCACGAGGGGGCAAAATGAAAACAAGACAAATAAACTAACTCAAAGACACGACCAAACGTCTTAAATAAATACAAGGCAAAAACTCACAAAACACAAACAGGCCAAGGAACAAGAACACAGGTGACAACACGGGCACGAGCATCAACACAAACGCAATGCAGCACATACACGGAACACAGTACAATCCACGAGCACAAGACAAAGAAACAAGAGGGTATATATAGGAAAGACAAACAAGGGATAACGACATGGGGCAGGTGAGGGACATTAAACACTCAGGGAAAGATAACGAGGAAACGAGATGGCGGGAAACAGAGAGGAGACACTGGAGAGAACGTATATTATTGTCAAAAGGACAATAATATGTTTCTCTCCACACATAACCAAAGGCCTTGCCATGACTCTGCTACAGGACCAAGAAAAACATGAATAAGGAAGCAGAGCCATGACACAGGCCATCAGTACAACCATCTTAACCATCATGTGCACCGCAACTCGCTATCCTGAAGCAGTCCCTCTTCGCACAATAAAGGCAAAAATGATTACGCAAGAGATCATTTGTTTCTGTTCCCTTTTCGGTTTGCCCAAAGTTATTCAATCAGACCAAGGGTCCAATTTTACATCAAGAGTGTTTACACAAATGTTTAATTTCCAATTCACTAAACATTTGTGTAAACACTCTTGATGTTAAATTGGACCCTCGTCTGCAATAAAATAATAATCAACTTCAGTTTCTCTAAAAGGCGGTACAAAATGAATAAACTTACTCACATCAAAATCAGGAGGTGAGTCAAACAGGGAATCAGAGGAGTTATACCTTGAGTTTTGAGCAGAATCCACCACTGGTGTTTTCACTATTGAAGCAGAGGTTGGTCTGGACCGAGGCAATGGAATGGCTCTGCGCAGTTTTAAGGCTTCCAAATATAACTTGCGCACTTGAATATCCGTTCCTTCTCTGCCTCAACCATACGCAACCTGATACATTGAGCCTCACATTATTCTCGCTTTAGCTGCAATTCTAGCTCCTTTAACTTAAGGGCTATCAACGGCTCAGAACAAGGATCAATGGGATCCATGTTAAGACCAGAATCTGAAACTGCATCCTTTGCCACAGCATCCGACTTAGCCTCAACAACATCTTCTGATGGCAACACACCAGTTTTAACGAGCTCCCCAAACAACTCCTCTTTGATTACCCGTTTACTCGCTTCTTTCGACACATTAACATTAAGGAAGTCTGCTACTTCTATTAAGTCTTTTTTTCGACGACAATTAAATACTTCTAATGAAGGACATAATGTGAACGAAGTCAGATCAAATTCCATATTCATCCTGTCACGGTCCCACCGTCTTGTTTATGAAATTCTAGTTGTGTGGTGGGATCGGGGCAGAGTCCTTAGGTTATGTGTTCCTCGTTATGCCTGTACCCCTTGTTGCCGTTTCGTCTGTATAGTAAGTGTAGAGTTTAGTCTTTGTCAAGTGTTGTTTAGTTTAGTTTAGTGTTTAGTTAGTTTATGTCCCTTTTTGCTTATATTATATCCTGTTCTTGTTTACACCCCATCGCGGGTTTTTGTTTTGTGTTTATTATCTGTTATTAAAGTCTTGTCTGTTAACCCCTTCACTGTTAACCCCTGTTCACCCCCACGATCGTGACACATCCCTTATCAAAAAGTGAAACAGCCAGGCAAACAACAAAAAAGAAGTGAAAGCACTTACCTCACACGACTGTCACATAGTAGCAGTTTTAATTAATGCTACAAGAAAAACAATAAGGGATGGACGAGCCCCCAATTTTCTGTTACGATTTTCTAATTGGTCTAGGGGAAAAACGCAACAGCAAAAAAGTGTGGATGGTGGTGAATGAGTGTGCAACAGCAGGGACAAACGCCCCGTCTCCATTTACAAAGTCAAATAAACAAAAGAGGGATATTAAATTCAGAAGGGGGTATTGCCAACACAGCAGACATAACCAAACTGACTGCTTTTAAACCAGCTACAAATGCTCAAATGAAAAGAAAAGAAAAATACAACAAACTAAGCTTACTCCCTAACTAACAAAACCAGGAGGAAAAATATAATCCAAAATAAACGGGCAACCACCTCCCTACTAACCCCAAAAAGAAATAAGCCCTTAAACTAAGACTCTTAAACAATAGCTGCCCAAAGCATACAATAAACAAAAATTAACACTTGTCTCTTAAGTCTCAATCATAGAGTATAATCAGTGAGACAAAAGGGAAAGAAAGTACTTCAATGAACTTAACACAATAAGGTAAAAATACACAGTCACCAAACTACTGTCTTCACGACAACATCAACATGTCTGGGAATGAAGCTGAGCCCTCAGCTGTTGCACACCATCAAGCAACCACCAACAACTGCTCTGAAGATAGCTGCAGTTTAAATACTCTCTCTCACAGCTTGGAACTCATTATTGGGATCAGGTTGCTCTGTGGGGAGATAGTGACAGAGAGAGAGAGAAAAAAAACAGAGACAAAGCTTTGCTTGGGCACAACAACAAAAACTTATTTCTTTGGACGTAACAATATGTTCTTAATTACTTATTTTTCTGTTTCTGTTGGCAGAAAACAAAAACTATGTAGCGTAATAGTGAGTGAACTCGACCACTTAAAACTATACACCAGCAGTCACTTCCGTTGAACAGCTAGATTCTGTCTGTGTTCATGTTTATGCCTCCATACAGTCATTGCATTTTAAATCATAAATGCTCAAATAAGGTCAATAAGTGATTAGTTCTTGGAAACACTGTTTGTATATACGTATCTTATTCACGCGTCACTGTGGTCTGAACTGAATATTCTGCTTCTCCCTGCCGCTCACTGAACAGAGTAGACACAGAGGCTGTGCTGCGCCGGTAAAGCAAAAACTCGCTCTCACGGGGCAGTAGTACTTAACCAGAATGTTTCGCTAAGTTGCCAAGGCGTATTCAGAAAGTAGCTAGATTTGTCGCTAGTCACTTTTTGAAAAATAAGTCGCTAAAGGGGTCTAAAAAGTCGCTAAATCTAAACTTGATGTACAGTTGTGCATAACAGAGATGTACAGTATGTAGTGTATGTGTTGAATTATGTCCAGCTTAAAACAAGAGTCTATTCAAACTAGGGGTGGAGCCGAACCCGAATACGGTATTCGGAAAGGCACAAATAGCGTGTTTTTTACAAATACTTATTTCGAACAAATACTTAAAAAAATATTTGTATTCGGGAACAAGAAAAACTTTATATCAAAAAGCTGCGTTTTCTCATGAGACCGCAGTGCATGCCCGCATGAGTGAGTGAGTGAGTGACATTCAGGAGTCGGGGGGGGGGTGGGGGGTAAAAGAGGTGACTGACACAGGCAACACACAGCAACAGAGAAGGCTCGGCTGAGCGAAAAAAGACTTCACTGCGTGCATCACTATTTTTGTTGAATAGATTTTTGTACCTTAACTGGGTTCCAGAGGCAGTTTATAACTTTCGGGAAGCGGAGTTTGATCGGGAGATTATTCCATTACGCTGCATTATTGACGTCTGCAGTCGGGTGCTCTCATGTTCGCTCTGTTTACGTACACTATAACGTAAATTAGAAGTGTCACGCAAAAAAACTGGATTTTTAAGCCTATTTTGAATTTTACTCGAATACAAATACAAATACTTTCCCCCCTCAACAAATACAAATACAGATACAAATACCGGCTGCTTTGCACACCCTTAATTCAAACTAAATGTTTCTTGTCACAGGGTCTCTGTGACAGGCTTATTCATGTGAATTCCTATGCTCTTAATTGTATGTTTTGTTTTGATTTGAATTTCCCTGTGACTTTAGGTTTAGGGGTGGGGTAGGGTGGCACTTTATCGTTGCTTTGCCACCTCGTGAAACTCGCACTTTTAGTAAAATTTGCCTTTGCATCTGTGATTTTAGGGTTTGTGGTGGGGTAAGGTAAGGTATTGGCAGAGATGGGAAGTAACGAAGTACAAATACTTCGTTACTGTACTTAAGTAGATTTTTCTGGTATCAGTACTTTACTCCACTATTTATTTTTCTGACGACTTTTTACTTTCACTTCTTACATTTTTACGCAAATATTGTACTTCCAGCAAACACAGAACGTCCCTATACGTTAGTTTTTGGTTCCCTTTTGGTTATTTTTTTGGGACCAAAGATAACTCTAAAGGAACACTTTCAGTTTTATTTTTGCCAAACGTTCAAGAACGTTCTTTTCAGTTTTATTTTTTTCAACCAGAAAATAACGTTCCCAGAACGTTGCAGGCTGGTTTTTTTTTAACATAACCAGAAAATAACGTTCTCTTGATGGTTATTTTGTTATTTTTGGCAACCAGAAAATAACCAGAAATAACGTTCCCTGATGGTTATTTTCTGGTTATTTTTTCAACCAGAAAATAACCAGAAATAACGTTCCCTGATGGTTATTTCTGGTTATTTTTTGCAACCAGAAAATAACGTTCTCTGATGGTTATTTATTGGTTATTTTTTTGCAACCAGAAAATAACCAGAAAATAACGTTCTAAGAACGTTTTTTCAGGTTTTATTTTTTGCAACCAGAAAATAACTCCCAGAAATACGTTGCATGGTTCTGGTTTTTTTTAACCAGAAAATAACCAGAAAATAACGTTCCCTGATGGTTATTTTCTGGTTATTTTTTTGCAACCAGAAAATAACGTTCTCTGATGGTTATTTATTGGTTTATTTTTTTGCAACCAGAAAATAACCAGAAAGTAACGTTCCCTGATGATTATTTTTTGGCTATTTTTTATGGTAAAAATAGTCAAAACTGGTAAACGTCAGTGACGTGAAATACATAAATTATAAGATCACATTAACACATGTTATACTGACCAAATGAAATTAATAAATGTGCCTTTTAATGGCTGAAAATAATAAACTAGTTAAGCTAAATGAAAATGCAATCATATATGTGTATTTCTTTAGTGTGGTTGTCTGTTACTGTATGTGTGCGCGCTCGAGCACGTGCATTCTCCGCTCCGTCGCGCACTTCCGTCATTTAAAAATTAACGGTCATTTCGTTTTACCTCACCCACTAACACATTAGTTTAGCGGTTTATTTATTTTAATTTTTTATTTAAAACGTACAGATTTGAGAGTAAACTTATATTTTCGTGATTTTCGATTGATTTGACACATCTAAATCAACAGACCATGATGAAAGGACTGAAACTCAGGGCTTTTGATTGTTAAATCTAAAGACGGAGCGCGCTATACTTCTGTGGTGAGACAATAATATTGTTAGCCTGAAGATAATTCAATGTTTATTCTTCTGTCAATAAAAATCTGCTTTAAATATTGTGTTGAAGTCATTGGTTATTTTATTTCGATATCTATAATGTCTGATGTTGAGGTAGGCCTACACACAGGTGGTTTTATTAGAAATGATATTACTGGCTGTTTAAATCGAAAATTAGGCTACTTTAGTGATGAAAAAGGAATTATTAGGCTAAAAGAATAATCTAATGCATTGATTTCATCCTCCATATTGTGTGGGATGATGCAGTTTACTTATTTTAATTAGATTAGATTGCGATGGATAAAAACACAGCATGGATGTATTCATTACTGACGTGTAAATGGACCGAGAAAAATATTTTAGGCTAACGTTCTGGGAACGTTCCCATAACGTTAGTTTCTGGTTCCCAGAAAGTTTTTTTAAGGTTTGTTTTTGGTTATCTTTACGGAAATAAAACGTTAGTTTCATGGTTTCTATAACGTTAGGGTAACGTTCCCCTAACGTTAGTTTTTGGTTCCCAGAACGTTATGGGAACCAGAAACTAACGTTCTATTAACGTAAAGAAAACTTTCCTGGAGAACCAAAAACGAACCTTAGAAAATAACGTTCTGGGAACCAAAAACTAACGTTAGGGGAACGTTCTGGTAACCAAAAACTAACGTTAGGGGAACGTTCTGGGAACCAAAAATTGTTAGCTGGGTTTCTACTTCTTACATTTTCAAACCAGGCTCGTTACTTTAGTTTTAATCTGTATTTGATGCACAATCAATATTATTTCTTGTCATTGCGTGACTTTTTCAACCTAATGATAGGTCTGCCTAAAAGCCGAAGCGCTGTGTGAGGTGGCCACTAGCCAATCAAATGTAAGAAGGCGGGAGTTACTGTTTACAGAGCAAAGCGGTGACCAATCAAATCAAAGAAGACGGAGTAACTGTTCTCAGATCTCGAGCGTGATATTCTGCATCATGTGGTGACTCGTGAATGGTAGGGTTTTTTAGCGCGAAAGGACCAGATTTTAAATATGTAATTTAGCTATTTAGCTATTCGCATGTTCTACAAACATATACTTCACGAAAGATGTACTGTAGTTCTGTCAGAAGTTAAGGCAGCTCGTTAAGGTAAGCGCATTATTGTTGCTGTTGTTCATTAGTATGTATGAATTGCATGTTTTTTGCTATCGTGGTGTGTGCGTTAAGTTCATGAACGAGTGAAAAATACCTGCTCATTGCGTTGCTTTCGATGAACTAATTATAGTGGGCACTTTTGCACAAAAATGCGCTAATTTCCTGATTGCCATTTGAAGTGGTTTCTGGACATATCCTATTAGTCTTATTTTCTAATTTTCTTAATGCATTTGCCTTGTTTGATCTGTTTGATCTATTTTCCTGATTTTTATTATATTTTTTCATCTTGTCATGATTAAAATTATAAGGAAATAAAAAACGATCCTTATCAACGTTGATTGACATTGCAATAAAATACTATCACATTATTTTGGAAGTTAAAATTTTGGGCTGGTTTTTGTTGGAGTGAGTAGGTTTTAGTGAGCCTTTGGGCTGGAAATCATCCACCTAATCTAGCAACACTGACATCAGTTTTAATGTTGAACGAGTGTAACGTACAATGTAAGAGGCTAAACATTTAATATTTTAAAGCGAGGCATAATTTCAAGAAATGTGTTTAACCAATCGAGAAAAACAGTAATGGTTACCAAGTAAATTGACTTGCCTAATTAATTATCTCTTTATTTCTCAGTTTTCTCTTTTTGACAAGATCTCCCAAGTGTCTACAACCTTTGTATAATGATATGTCCATGAATGGTCTGTGCTTAAAATTTAAAGGGACAGTTAATCTAAAATTGAAAGCAGTGAAATTCTGTTATAAAATGTTTTGACAATCACAGTACCAAACAGTCATTTCCTGGCTATTACGCATCGCAGACAATAGGCTAGTAGTCTAAGAAGCTGACACAGACCAAGGCGGAAGGCAACACAAAGAATAGCTAAAATTATGGTTGAGAACTTGAGACAAAGGGAATTCTGTCACAATTATTATCAATACGCTTGTCCTTTACACTCTTATCTTACATCATAATTGTATTATAAATTTGTGTTTTTTTCCACTACCTAGGTAGTGGCAAATAGATTTATTCCATCAGTCTTTTTTATGCTTGTGTTCTACATAATGGTAGTTCAGTTGTGAGGTACGAGCGTGACTCTAAAACAGGTAGTAGTATTGGCTACTTTTTACTTAAGTACATTTTAGAGCCCATACTTTATACTTTTACTTGAGTAAACAAGTTTAGTCAGTACTTCAACTTTTACTTGAGTACTTTTAAACATGAGTATCTGTACTTCTACTTAAGTAAAGGATGTGTGTACTTTTGCCATCTCTGGGTATTGGTTATCCACCTCCTAAAATATGTACGACTTTCGTAAAGTCCTGATAAACTCGGTCAGCCGTCTTCAGTAACATCTGTGACTGTTCACGTTTATGTGGGAAGGCAAGTACACGGAGGTATATGGCAAGCGTTTTAAGCATATAAACCTTTGGTTTGACTATCCATAAAATATATTTTAGATAGTTTCAATTGTATTTCGACGAGTCATAATTAAAATTTGACTAGTCAAATTGATAATTAGAGATATCTGCAATTATAATTGCGCTAGTAATAAATCTGATTCGAGATATCTGTAAATATGTTTTGACTAGTCAAAACTCTATTTGAGATATCTGTAATGACGTCATAGATATCTAAAATTAACGCGTCACACATACGCAAAAGTATTTAAAATATCTCTAATTCAGTTTCGACTAGTCACAATTATATTTTAAAGGTGCAGTGAACTAGGACCACAATTTTAACCCGAGCTTTTGTTATATAAGAGGGAATCGTATTCAAGCGAACATCCTGTAAGTGTCAGACCTGAAATAACAACTTGTTATTGTTACTGAAATAACAACTGTTATTGACATGAGGCTCTGCGAACGGCAGGTCCTGGAATGCACCTATAGATAGGTTGAACACCGCCTCCACAGAAGAATATCAATGCCTACTTTTCAAGCCCCACCCACTGGTTCGCGCGTGACAGTACTGAACACAAGCTGCACGGAACCAGATAGAGTGAGTGTAAGCATCATGCATTAAAGATCGCAAAATATTGTGCAGTGCCTGGTTGTGGAAGAACACAGTCGCTGCATAACCTTCCTTCGGATTCCGACAGTAGGAATGCGTGGTTGAAGTTCATTTTTAAAGACGTTCCAGCTCATGTGGGGAAAACATTGAGCGTTTGTTCGCTTCATTTCAACGCGGATTCCTTGAACAAGTTGCTGTGCCGTCAATATTGGATCCGATAGGAATGGCGCAGCAATCTTATATGAGTAAAACATATTTGTACAATGCGCCACAATTGCTTTGTTAGAGATCGCCTGATATGCCCTGATAGTATTACCTGGGGACCTCTAGTCATTTGTAATAATTGTAATCAGCATCTCTGTGATTTGGCAGGCTCATATATAATTTTTCAAGGTTTTATCCACCGTTTGCGAATAATGGAGGCTTTTTTGAAGTGTTTTGATATTATTTCTGGTGCTAGGTCATATCTATATCTGCCAACACTGTCGTTTTGGCCGGGAGTCTACTGTTTGTTTATTTATCATGAAAACTATAACATTTGAGACCCGCGATCGCTGTGATCTTCTGTCCGGTTCGCGGGTCTTAAATGCTGACATGTACGATCATATATCACTAAACACCATACAACTATAGTGTCACCATTCTGCCTGTCATGTTTTGTTTTGGCCACTAGGAGTCCCCATTGTGTTCTGGTTTTGATCCCTGTTTAATTTGAGTAGTTGTTTTCACCTGTGCCTTGTTTTCCCGTGTAGTATTTAAACCTTACTTTTTCCTCAGTTCCTTGTACTAAGTTTGTATGTCTGAACTCAACCTTGTGTGTTCTACCCATGTGGACTATTGCTTGTTTGCCTGCTTCCCGAGACTGGATTTCTACTGTGACCTTTTTTTGGTATGTGTTTGTTCCCCTGTGAACCCTGCCTTTTTTGAGTTTGTTCTATTTTTGATCACGAGGTTTTTTTGATTTTGGACTTTGTGGATTTACCTCTCCACCGTTTGGATTATTTACTTTTGTGAAGACCCTGCGTTTGCTTTTGGCTTTTTATTTTATTAAACTGGAATACTCAATCTGCTGTGTCTGCCTATATCTTCTGGGTTCCATCTAATACCACGTGGCTCGACTGGTGTAGTGATTATCCCTTACACCAGAGACCCGAGTTCGAGGCCGGGTCCTGACATATAGGCTATACAAACTATACGCAAAGCCTTGCCATCACATCCGGGAAATAAGTCCGTAAATTTGAGTAAAATCACGTTACAACGTTACGTGTCTAACCAAGGCTCCAACTACGTCAACTACGCAAGCTGCTATCCAGTTATAGCAGTGGGCATTTACTTCAAAGTCTTCTATGCGTCCCCCGCCCTTAAAAACCGAGCGTTTCTCCAGCCAGCCTCAAAACCAGGGTAGAAAATAGCCTATTACTTATTGATTTTGATGTTTTCGTATGTAAAAACCATGCGAACGACATCAGACAATCGTATAAATCAGTTCACTGCACCTTTAAGATATCTGAATTGTGCCTGCTCCTAGTCGAATCTGCTGTTGTGTGACATGAGACTTAATTTACTCAGCTCCTCCCCCACACCAAAGCCAAAGCCACTAAAGGGAAGCCGGTGCAAGCTTTAGCCAAAAAACCACAACAGCTAATGTGTCATGAATTACGCTGGAAGAACCCAATTGCAGGCAGCCTTGGTGATGTTTTAACAGAAAACGTTTATTTAAAGACAGGAACAAAACAAAAACCCACGATGGGGAGACAAAACACTATAACCAAAGACTTCTTAAAAGGATAAACAAAAACTTCCCACAAGGGGGCAAAAACGAGAACTAAATAACATAAATCAAATCAACTAACAAAACGGGCAAGGTAGGACAAGACAAGGCAGGAATACGAAAATACAGGAACACTGACCATAAACAAGGGACCACGTGCAGGAAACAGGAAACAATGAACCGACACAGGACTAGGAAGCTAACGAGGTAACGAGAGGGCGGGGCTAGAAGACGCGACACCAGAGAGAACGCATATTATTGTCAAGAGGACAATAATACGTTTCTCTTCACACATAACAAGGGATCCTGCTGTGATTCTGCCACAAGATCAAGAAAGTCATGACAAGATGAGGCAGAATCACGACAGACCCCCGCCTTAAGGAGCGATATCCTGACGCTCCTCAAGGTGACAAACAGGACAAGACAGACTGTGACAGTGACATGAACCAGAAACACATTGACAACAAAATCAGGGGCAGACAGGAAAACATGATACCAGGGTTGGGGTGACAACAAAAAAAAACAATCAAGGGAGGGGGGGTGGGACAACAGAGTTCATGGGGGGGAAGTCCATATAGGATGCAACCAAGAGGAACAGTCCCAGTCCCTGAGGGCGCTGGAGCGCGCAGAGTCCCGGGGGACTTAGGGAGGGAAGTCTTGGGGGGACCGCCGACTGGAATGTCAGCGGGACAAGGTTGGGGCCCGGCTGGCATTTACTCACCTTCGAGTTGTTCCAAATCTATATAAATTTCTCTGTTCTTATGAACACAAAGATATTTGGAAGAATGCTTATAACTAGGGGTGTAACAATACTTCGTACTACGATATTTTGCGATGCAAAAATGTCACGATGCGCATCGAAGAGAGATGGGGATATTTTACGATATGATGTTTAATTGTATTCGTTGAGCGGCCGAGACGCTACCTACTCTGCACCAGTGCGCCACGTGTGCTTATCTCACATATGCGGTAGAGAGAGAAGTCTCTGGGAGAAGGGGAAGCACAAGACACAATCTGTGTCTCCACATGATTTACAAAGCGTCTTATTTTCCCTCACAATCCCAAGTAACACAGCAAACTTGAAGCGAGACTGCAGGCGAGTCACCCTGAAACTCATTACAAAGGCAAGCACAAACATTTTTATATGCCAATGTTAGTTTATCCGCTAACGTGAGCTGCTGCATAATGTGATATGCAACATATCAGCAGCGATGTACCGATTAGAGAAGTGATGAAGTGAGTCGTACTGTAGATTAAAAGACTGAATGACATGCTAAAAATCGAACCAAGTATGTGATTTACATGATTGAAGAAATGTAATGCAGTATATTGTATTGTCATTGTGTTGAATGTCTGTACTAGAAGCTTCCAACACCAAAGAAAATTCCTTGTGTGTGCAAGCACACTTGGCAATAAAGCTCTTCTGATTCTGATTCTGATTTATGTAATGTCTTTTTGAAAGATATTTCTCATTCATTACTGTCTCAAGCAAAGACAGTGCAGCTTCAAAGAGACATGAGCCAATAGCGTTTGAGTGTGAGCTCTGTCAGAGCGTTTCATTGGTTGAATGTAGGCTACTGAATGAATACGCCCTTCACTGAACAAACGAATCAATTGAGTCAAAATGAGACTGAATGAACTGCTACATGTCGTTCATGGTCTAATATTCTCTGTGTTGCACAATGCATATCCAGTAGTTACTGAACTTTTCTGAAAAATAAAGGTAATGACCTGGTTTAATTTAATTCTAAGGTAAAGTAAATTATGTCAAAACAGTTAAATCTTTGTATGGAACATTCAATTACACCATTTAAATTAGTTAAACCAGATAGATTTTAGTAGACTAAATATAATGTAGATTCCCTTTCTGTCGGTCTCTCGACGTTGTGTCGAGCTGACAGATGGGGTTCGTCCCTGAGAACCAATCGCTTCCGACTTCTTAGAAAAGGCCAATGAAATTGGCGAATGAAATTTGCATGCTGGACTCCACCCCGGATATCCGGGTATAAAAGGGAGACGGCGTGCCTCATTCATTCACCTTTTGTTCTTCGGAGCCTTCGCTCATGATCAACAGACTTCGCTACAAGATGGCAACTACAAGACTGCCGGTTCTACGACGTGGTGCAGCGGACTGTCCCTTCCTGCGGCGACTTCCCCTGGGCGTCTCGGTGGTTCCAGAAGTGTTCGAGTTTTTTCTCTAAAAGAGCAAATTTCTCCAGCGTGGCATCTCCCGCTGTTCTCGTGGGTGCAACACACTCATCGAGGAGGGGGACGGACACGAGGTCTGCTTCCAGTACGCTGGGGCAGCCCTTGTGGATACGTCCTGCCCGCACTGCGGGCGGTTGACCATTCAGGTGTTGCGTCACAGGTGGCTGTGTTCCCACGGGACTCAGCCACCACCTCGTCTGCTTCCCGTTCCGTGACGGCAGGACTACGGCCCTGCCGTCCGCTACGGCGAGCAGCGAGGGTGATATGAGGATTACTGTGAGCGCTAATCCGTCAGCCACCGGCTCACGGACCGTTCACACCTCGTCTCGCTCGTCTGACCATTCCCCATGAGACGGTCCCACCATCTTGTTCCTCAACCATGTATTCGGAAATGGTGCGTGATGATGAGATGTCCGTTGCAGCATCGGAGGGCGACTTACTGGCATCGGACTCCGACGATTCCTTGGAGCTCCCTCCCTTGGGGGGTCGAGCCCAGGAAGAAGCGGATGTCGAAATGTCAGCCATGCTTCCCCGGACCGCCGGCATTGGGTTGCAGTGCACCGCACTGCCTCTTCCAACGCTCGCGGCTGGATACATGGTACCTCGGGTTTGAGAGCGGCTCCAAGCCATACTCGCCCCCAGTGCCGTGTTTCCCCGGAAGTGCATGAGGAACTTAGTATGACCTGGAACGCCCCCTTCGGCACGTGCACGTCAACTAGTTCCATCGCCCTTTCTTCCCTCGATGGTGGGGCAGCTAGAGGATACGTCGATGTCCCCCAGGGGCTCGACCTAGACACCTGTCCAAAGCATGTAGGTTTTTCGGCATCCAAGATGTCGAGAGCTTACTCTGCTGTGGGCCAAGCTATCCCCTCTCTCCACGCTATGGCCATCCTGCAGGTCAGGCCAAGGCTTTGAGAGAGCTCTACGAGGGTAAGACCGACCCAGCACTTATGCAGGAACTCTGTGCCGTCATCGACCTCGCTCTAAGGGCGACCAAGGTGACCGTGCGGGCCCTGGGTCGGGCGATGTCCACACTTCTGGTCCAGGAGAGACACCTCTGGCTGAACCTTGCACAGATGAGTAACGCCGTGAAAGTCCGCTTTCTCGACGCACCCATCTTGCAAGGGGGGCTGTTTGGTGATACTGTCGAGCTGCAGTTCTCGACAGTAAAGAAGCAGACAGAGGATATCAAAATATCCTCCCCCGGCACGACTCGGCCGCCCTCTGGCCGTCGAGATTCCGTGCACAGTCTGCTTCCCAGCAACCCTGGTCCTCTTCGACGCCTTCCGGTTTCGGCGCCCCCCACCAGGCGGCCCCCCGGAAGAAGACATCGAAGAGGAGACCACCACCCCATCAGCAGCCGCGGCGGAAGCCGAAGCGGCCCTCATGGGAAGACCCCAGGGAGATCGAGAATACCTTCGGGCCCGACCCCAGCCATTCCTTCGCTGGTTGGTCGATCCGGGACGGTTCCTGCCCCGTCCCAACAGCCCACTTCTAAGAGTTTTCTCTCTCTCTCTGGGTGTTTATCACAGCCGCTCTCACCCTCTGCACGATGGTGTTCGGCAACTCGACGTTGCGTCACGGCGAGACCCAATGTCGAGGATAATCAGCAGCCTAAGCACTCTCAATCGACGGTGCATTGTGCTACATCATCGTCTGGGTATTATCACAGCCGCTCTCACCCTCTACACGACGGTGTTTGGCAACTCAACGTTGAGGCAAGACCCAATGTTGAGGATAATCATCAGCCTATGCACTCTCAATCGATGGTGCGTTGTGCTACATCATTGCCAGACAGGTAAAACAGCAGAGCCGATCTCCTCTCTGGGGCCCCCCCCCCACGGCGAGGGATCCACACTGCCAGCCATCGAACCACCCCCCAGGAGGTCGATGAAGCAGAACGTACCCCTAGCCTCCCTGTCTCGGTCCCTGGGAGCCTGACAAAAGCTTCCCAAACCGTCACGGTGACTACGGGATACGATCCGTTTCAGGCGGAAGTTTCGGGCATCCTCCAAACCTCAGTCAGAGGCAAGGATGCTCCCATGCTTCGGGCCAAGGTCGCCACCCCTCTGGTGAGGAAGCGATCGTGCTCGTCCCTCTAGCCGAGATGTTCAAACGGGTTTTACAGCCCGTACTTCATCGTCCCCAAAAAGGGGGTTGCTAGATCTGCGTACCCTGAACAGGCACCTAATCAAGCTGCCGTTCAGGATGCTCACGCAGAAGCGCATCCTGGCATCTATCAGATGTCAAGATTGGTTTCTGGCAATCGACCTGAAGCACGCTTACTTTCATGTCTCGATTCTCCCTCGTCATCGCCCGTTCCTACGGTTCGCTTTCGAGGGTCAGGCATATTAGTACAGAGTCCTCCCTTTCGGTCAGTCCCTGTCCCTACGAGTCTTCACGAAGATCGTGGAAGCCGCCCTCACTCCCCTCAGGGAGATAGGTGTGCGGGTACTAAACTATCTCGACGACTGGCTCATTTGACACACTCGCGAGATCTGTTATGTACACACAGGGACCTAGTGCTTCGGCACCTAGATCGATTGGGACCACAGGTCAACCGAGAAAAGAGCAAGCTCTCCCCTGTGCAGAGCATTCTCTTTCTTGGTATGGAACTCAACTCTGTCTCCATTACAGCGCGACTGACTACAGAAAGTGCTCAGTCAGTGTTGAACTGCCTGGAATATTTCAAGCAGTCAGCGGTTGTTCTATTTTTGATCACGAGGTTTTTTGATTTTGGACTTTGTGGATTTACCTCTCCACCTTTTGGATTATTTACTTTTGTGAAGACCCTGCGTTTGCTTTTGGCTTTTTATTTTATTAAACTGGAATACTCAATCTGCTGTGTCTGCCTATATCTTCTGGGTTCCATCTAATACCACGTGGCTCGACTGGTGTAGTGATTATCCCTTACACCAGAGACCCGAGTTCGAGGCCGGGTCCTGACAAAAACTAAATCAAAATTTGCTGTCAAAGTTGACACTGATCTTAATTCTAATTTCATGTTAAATTGCACATTCTTTCAGTTACAAACCTGCAGTACAGAAGGTTCAGTTAAGCCTTAAAATGTTAAAATTCTTTATTAAGTTGTATGTGCAACAAAAAAGTTACTGAAATTGTTAATATTTTGAAAATAAATTGTATTTGAATTTTATTTTTTAATTTTGTTTCAAATATCTTTGTGTATCGTATCGTGAACCCAGCATAGAGATATGTACCGAATCGTGAGCTGAGTTTATCGTTACACCCCTACTGCCGCCTGCTGGTAGGTGAGAATTCCTTTTTCTCACACAAGCCTTAAAGGGGTCATTTTACGCGGCTAAAACGAATATTATTGTTTGCTTTAGATGTATTACAATGTGTATACACGATTTAAGGTTAAAAAACACTGTATTGTCCACATACCGTGCATGTTTGTATTTCCTCTTAGCCCCGCCTCTCTGAAACGCGAGGATATTTTACAAAGCTCATCGCTCTGAAAAGCGAGGTGTGCTATGATTGGCCAGTTCACTACTGCGTAGTGATTGGTGGAATACTGCAATTGTGTGACGGAAATTTAACACCTCTTACCATATTCGGAACATCAGGTTTCAAAGCTAACGACAGGTGATAAAATGGCATTGATACTTCCCTATCAATTCGAGCCCAAATCTGATCCGGAGAATGAAGATCATGCCGATACATTAATGTTAATGTATACATAATTAATGCATGGCCGGTCTTGATCGCTCCCAGATTAGTGAAGCAATCGTCATTAAAATGCTCTGCACAAACTAGCACTTTTTCCATTGTACTTCTCTGGAACAGTGTTGAAAATAAAATGTAACCATTCGTTTTTTGTTGACTCATCTTTTGGCAGAGAAAACAAAGAGGCTTTCTTTTGGCAACGGAACACACAGCGTCTCCACGACATGGCTGCTCCGGTGGCGGTACAATGAAATTTACAAGACCGCCCACATTACTTGCGTGGGCGGTTTTAGTCAAATCACTCCACGAGCTGACGTCAAGTTGTGGGGGTGTGGTTACACGAGGCGTTTCAGGCAGGTCTGGGTGAGCATTTGCTTCTAGATAAAATACATCTTTTGTTCCGACACTTAAATTTTTGCAATTTCACGTGTCTAATACATGCATGGGCAACTTATAACACACAAAAGAAAAACACGTACTTCCGGCAAATGACTCCTTTAAGTGCAATTTATAGTCCTGCATCGGACCTTCGCCGCTCCGTGTCTGTTTTTGCTTATACTTCTGCATCGTTGTGTGTAGACATGCACTGACCACTAGTAGACAGTGTCCACGGGCATGTTGCTGGCAGTATCAAGGCAAGAGCCAAAGAAGCAGCAGCTTGTGTAGATTGTCGGAGAAAGCATTAACAGTGATAGCGGAAAATAGACAGTGATATACTGTATGTTACAGCTTGATTTGGGAAATATTGAAGAACAGAACATTCTTTCGAAGTATACGTATGCGGAAATGCGACACTAAATCGAATATATTTTTTG
>NW_026634203.1:0-13454 GCF_024868665.1 Triplophysa rosa
ATAAGCTTTACAAATATCAAAAATATCCCTTATCAAAAACAAATTGTCTGATATTGTCCTTTCTGGAGCACAATATGTTTGGTCCTTGTGTATTATTAAATGTAAATACTTTTTGAGCCTAATCGCAAGTAGGGATGCACCGATATGAAAACTGTGGCCGATAACCGATAATTCTTTACATTTAGAAACCGATGACCGATATATTGACCGATAAATATTTATATACATTTATCTGAGCCTGAAACAAAAAGCAAACAAATACAGTGGACAGACTATGTTTATTTTAAAGCATAAACTGCAAATTACAAAATCGTATGACATTTAACTGACAAATAAATTATTATTAAATAATACATAGTAAACATTTCTTGCATAAAGAATCACATTTCATGCACGCTGAAACAATACTTCAGCATAACTGTTTCTTTAAGAACAGGTAGGCCAACAAAAGAAATGGCATGGCATGGCTGTTACAATTCTATATTCAACTTTAACTGACAAATAAATTATTCTTATATAATGCAAATAAGTTAACATTTGCATAAAGAATCCAAATTCATGTGCATTGAAACAATACTCCACCAAACGCAACTTTGTGCATTTAAGAACAGGTATGCCAACAAAAGAAATGGCATGGTATGAATTTATCAAACCAAGTAAGTTCAACAGTTTTTAAGTGACAAAGAAATGTCTTATATAATGCAAACAAGTAAACAAAGAAGCATACTTTGTGTGGGTTTTAGAACAGGTATGCTGATGAAATGGCATGGTAGTATGGTACTATGTCTATTTGGTTACTCCACGTGAGCATGTAAGAGGGAAACGTTTTTTTTTAATGAAGAGAAGCATTTCAGCTTTCTCGCACATAAGTCTGTATCTCTTTTCATCAATCACATTTGATGCTGCTGAGAAAAGACGTTCACTCTCGACACTTGTAGACGGAGTGGACAGGTATTTGCGTGCAGCTTGGGCCAGAGCTGGAAAACGGGACTTATTGCTTTTCCAAAACTTCAATTGGCTCTCATTCCTGGATATGGGCTGCTCACTTAAATATGCACTCACCTACAAAGAGGATTGCAAGTGTATTCTTGATCAAAACACAAAAATACATGTACTGTAAAGCTACAAAAGCATGTAAAACTAAAACATTATAGAATGTTTGGTCTTTATAACAGGTGTCAAACTAAAACGTGTTATGTCTGTGTATATATGCTTTACAAGTAATGTGGCATGTAAGGGGACTCCGCGGTCTCTGCATTTTTTTCTGCAGATGTCATATTATTCAGTTGTCCCAGCAGCATCTCTGTTGTTAGTAAGATAGTAAGAGTTTAACGACGATAGAAAACACTTTGGATGCGAGCAACATTAGCGCACACAGCTCGGTTCCGGTTGAAAATCCCCCGCAGCTGGGAAACTTCGTGACTGTGAGACGGCGTAGTCGCAGGACAAAACATCACTCGACCGTTCCGATTACAGTCTCGAACAGGTTTGCCCCGCTCAGTGACGCACCGACTGAGAAACCTGCTGAAAGTGCCCTAGTTATCGGTGATTNATAACACAACAGGATAATAACAGAACGTAGACTAACTAACACTAAACTGAGATAAACAACACTAGACATAAACTAAACTGAACACTTACTTGACTGAGACAGGGGAATCCATAACAGGACCACAAACATGAGACGACGGTAAGCACGACATGAAACCAAACACAATGACCGAACACAGGACAAAGAAACATGAGGGTATAAATAGGAAAGACAAACGAGGGATAACGACATGGGGCAGGTGTGGGACATTAAACACTCAGGGAAAGATAACGAGGAAACGAGATGGCGGGAAACAGAGACGAGACACTGGAGAGAACGTATATTATTGTCAAAAGGACAATAATATGTTTCTCTCCACACATAACCAAAGGCCTTGCCATGGCTCTGCTACAGGACCAAGAAAAACATGAATAAGGAAGCAGAGCCATGACACTAAGGTAGTGAAAAATGAAAAAGGTAAATTAAGTGACCTGTTTAGTTACATTTTATTATTTGTACTTATTTTCAGTCACAGAGTTATTCAATTTAAGAGTTGTTTGGGAAAGAGAAGATTCTGTAATTTAATGAAGCTTGGAGAACTGCATTTGGGGAAATTGTAATGTTCAATCATTTATTCAATGAAAATAAAAAAAAATGTGTATTGAAGAAAAGTTAATATGGTTTTATATACTGTCATTTATAGTTTGTGGATAGAAAATCGGAATCGGCAGGTTTCACTTGTAATAAAATCGGAATCGGCAAAGAAAATTGCAATCGGTGCATCTCTAATACTATGCAATGCTTTCTAGTTGATGTTAAAAGTAGTTTGACAGAGAATCAATGTCCATAACTCAAACCTTTTTACTATTGCAGCTGTTTTTGTCTTTTTCAGTTTGCTATAACAACAAACTTTTTATATAATGTTAAAAGGTTTAACTTATATGTACAATATACATTATTATATGTAATCTGTCTCAATTTTCTCTTCATAGACTTTGAAAAATATACTAAATACATTTACTTTTGTAATTTTTTTTGCAGATCAAAATACATTTTATACTGTTTCCTTTTGTATGATTTAAAAGACCAGGTTGAACAACTGGAAACAGCTTGAGCTGTTTATTTGTTCACAAAGAGGGAATGTTGAGCCATAGCTACACTTCTACAGTATTTCTTGTTTAAAAAGTACATCTAACACGTTAGATTTTGTTCCTTTTTTATTTTATTAAGTATACTTGAGTTAAGTTCAAGTATATATTTAAGCAAAGTCCGTTTACGGAAATCGTGCCACTTGACGGCCATGTTTGCACACCTCTGGGCAGTTATTTACGTCACAGCAAGTCAATGGTCCTCTCTTTGAATATTTCTAAAATCACTGGCAAAAATTACAATTAAATATATTTCCAATCAGTTATTAAACCTGATAGGGACTGTACCATAACTTTGGTTTGCTAAACTTCGCATGCACACAGGCTGGCAAGCGCCTCACATAAGCCCCGACACAGAGAGTTCTCTATATCATTCGACTGGAAGGCTGGCTTTCTTCGCTAGAGCGGCCATTTTGAGGTCAGTGTTCCTCTCCATTCTGTCAGAGAATGGCAGAAGAACCCAAGCGCAGGCAGGCAGTGAAGGGGTTAAACAAGATATATTTATTACACAAAACAAAACAGAACAAAAACACCCACAATGGGGGAAAACAGAACCAAGAAATATATATAAAACAAGACTTCCCACGAGGGGGCAAAATGAAAACAAGAACTATAAACTAAACTAAAGGACACGACCAAACGTCTTAAATAACACAAGGCACAAAACACGAACAATCCACAGACAAGGCCAGGAACAGGAAACACGGGTAGACACAAAAGACACCATGTATAACGCACGAGCACAAGACAAAGAAACAAGAGGGTATATATAGGGAAGACAAACGAGGGATAACGACACGGGGCAGGTGTGGGTAATCAAACACTTAGGGAAGGATAACGAGGAAACGAGATGGCGGGAACAGAGACGAGACACTCGAGGAAGGAACACATGAGAGGTAAAAACAAACATCTCATGGCCTTCCCACAAAAACCCAAGGACACTGCCCCGATCAACACACACGGCTAGAATTTCATAAACAAGACGGTGGGACCGTGACAGACCCCCCCCTTAATGAACACCTCCAGGTGTTCACCAAGGGGTGACTAACAAGACCTGACAGACTGGACCAAAGACAAAAACCAGACAAACATGGTGAACAAGACAAGGGGCAGACATGACAACAAGACCACAGGACTGGGGTGGGACAACAAAAACAACAAACATGGGAGGGGGGGTGGGGCAAAACAAGGGCCCATAGGGGGCAGTCCATGGGGGTGGGGAATAGTCCCAGTCCCCGGCTGCGCTCGAGGGCGCTGAGTCTTCGGGGACTTAGGAGGAGTCCTGGGAGGGACAGTCTTTGACCCTGGGAGTCTCCCAGGGACCGGCTGGAAAGCCGGCTGGACAGGGCTTGACGCCGGCTGGAAGGCCGGCTGGACAGGGCTTGACGCCGGCTGGAAGGCCGGCTGGACAGGGCTTGACGCCGGCTGGAAGGCCGGCTGGGACGCCGGCTGGGTGGCCGGCTGGGATGCCGGCTGGATGACCGGCTGGATGGCCGGCTGGGATGCCGGAGTGGACGCCGGCTGGATGACCGGACTGGACGCCGGCTGGATCACCGGACTGGACGCCGGCTGGATCACCGGACTGGACGCCGGCTGGATCACCGGACTGGACGCCGGCTTGATCACCGGACTGGACCCATGACTGGATCACCGGACTGGACCCATGACTGGACACATGACTGGACGCCGGCTGCACCGGACTGGACGCCGGCTGCACCGGACTGGACGCCGGCTGCACCGGACTGGACGCCGGCTGCACCGGACTGGACTCAAGACTGGACATCGGACTGGACACAAGACTGGCCACCGGTTGCACTGGACTGGATGCCGGCTGCACCAGACTGGACGCCGGCTGCCCTGGACTGGATACCGGCTGCACCGGACTGGACCCAAGACTGGACACCGGACTGGAAGGAGCCCGCGCTGCCCGCCGCTGCCTCTTCTTCTTCAGCCGAGCCACCCGCCTGGAGGTCGGCTGAAGGAAGGATGTAGAAGGCATGGCTGGTTCCGGCTGGGACTCCTCGGAGGTGGACCCCCAGGATGCTCACCTCCCCCGCTTGCCCACAAGGCTGATGGACGGTGGAGGAGCTGCCGGACTTGGGACGGGAGGTGCTGGGCCTCCGATAGTGAGGGTGCCTATCACGTGGTCCTCCGGGACGGACACCAGAGCGGGATGAGAGGAGACCCGATGACAGCTGGGAGAGGAGCCTTTGACTAGCTCCTCTCGGAGCTGCAGCCGTTCCACTAACTGTGGGAACGGCTGGTATACCATCTCCTCCCGCTCCTGAAAGGGTGGAGGATCGTCCATCCCGGCCACCAGATGGGTACGGACCAGCACCTCAGGGACTGAAGCTCCCCTGGCCTCGACGTCCCGAGCGTAGTCCCGCAATGGACGATGGCGCTGCGCTGGAAAGGGGCCACCTCCGGTGCGTGACTGCGAGGCGATTGCCTCCCACCAAACTGGATTGGAGGTGCATGGCCAGCGGTCGGTGGGGGTGAAGTCCATCTTGCTGCCCGCTGGGTTCTGTTCTGGCTCGTGCGTTCTGTCAGAGAATGGCAGAAGAACCCAAGCGCAGGCAGGCAGTGAAGGGGTTAAACAAGATATATTTATTACACAAAACAAAACAGAACAAAAACACCCACAATGGGGGAAAACAGAACCAAGAAATATATATAAAACAAGACTTCCCACGAGGGGGCAAAATGAAAACAAGAACTATAAACTAAACTAAAGGACACGACCAAACGTCTTAAATAACACAAGGCACAAAACACGAACAATCCACAGACAAGGCCAGGAACAGGAAACACGGGTAGACACAAAAGACACCATGTATAACGCACGAGCACAAGACAAAGAAACAAGAGGGTATATATAGGGAAGACAAACGAGGGATAACGACACGGGGCAGGTGTGGGTAATCAAACACTTAGGGAAGGATAACGAGGAAACGAGATGGCGGGAACAGAGACGAGACACTGGAAAAACACATGAGAGGTAAAAACATAAACATCTCATGGCCTTCCCATATAAAACCCAAGGACTCTGCCCCGATCCCACCACACGACTAGAATTTCATAAACAAGACGGTGGGACCGTGACACATTCATTGTAACGCAGTGTTGCATCGTGTTAATATACTGTATATTATCCCCAATAAGTATACTAATATCAATGTCCTAGTAATATAATTGAGACTAAATTGGTCCAATTTTTAGTTTGGAAAATAATACTTTTGGTACCTTTTAAGTAACATTATAGTAAACTTTGAGTACACTCTCAATCCCAATCTTTTTCATTTAATATTGTTTTTTTTGGATTGGATTATTTCTCATAATCCAGTGAGATTTTGTATGCACGGGTAGTGTGACAATAACCTGTTCTATAGGCACTGGTTTTTTAGGTAGCTTTGCAGGGATGTTTCTATCAAGCATCTTGGAGACATTGCCGCAGCTGTTGTCAGACTCCCTGTGCATGTGTTACGCGCGTCTCTCGCGGAAGCCGGCCCAGAGTCCTTAACTAATTACTAGCCCTGATATTATTTTCTTTGTCTTCTCTAGCCCTATTGGTTGAGCTGGGTGAAGACTGGTGATAAAGTGAAGGCGGTGAAGCTGGAGGAGGCTGCCATTTTTTCCTCATGCTGACAACGCCACGCTTCTAATTTGCTCTCCGTTTATACTTTTAAGTTTAGAGCAGGGAGACCCAGCATACCCTGTTAGTTTAGTTCTGTTTTATCTTTTGTTGCTGGGCTCCCTGTCTCGATCTTCTGTTGTTATTATTGTGAGTATGTTGTGGGGGAATAAATTACTTGGATGACGTGTCTTTGTTTCCCGTTGTCCTTTTCTCATGTTGCGTACCTTTAAATTCCTAGACCATCATATCGAGGACCGTAACAGCATGCAAAAATCTCATTGTATTTTTATAAATAATAGCAAAAGGAATGTTTGAAAATGTGCTGTACGCTGACATTTCCTACTGACAAACTACATCAAGATATAAATAACTATTTTAAAAACAGTTTTTGGGGTGAAAATACAAACGTGCCTAAGAGTTTTGCACAGTACTGTATATTTAGACATTTCTGTCAGTGTAAGGCACCTACGTGATTACTTCTGAGAAACTCAGGCGGAAGACAATCACTTGTGAATGATGTGAATGGCCACAAATCGACATATGAACTATGATGATATGGAATGTTTTTAGTCTAATCAGCCATCATTTGGGTGGGGGAGCCATTCAGGGAGGTCAGCCATTACATCTTTTTTAACATCCAGTTGAAGCAAATGCACATGCGGACGATTCCCTCTCTTCATTGAGGCGAGCACCCATAAAAGGATCAGTGAAATATGAATGAGAGCAGGTTTACTTGCCTCAGGCTATTAGCATTTGATGCATCATTCTGACTTGCAAATCCTGGGTACTATGTCATCAGCCAAACTTTCTTACATAAACTACTGTTCCTTTCATTTTGACTTACAGCCAACTTTAGCTTTGTTGCATGATGTAGGTCTGTAATTCAGCTGGTTTGTTTACTTACAAACTTCTTTCTTTGAAGGAATAGTTCACCCAAATTTGAATTATTGTTCTTGGATTGAGCAGGCCCTTACACATACATGATGGGAAAATAAATCTGTAAAAGTTTCATGATTTCTGCAGAACGAATGGGTTTGAAAGACATGGGGGTAAATATATACAGAATTTACATGATTGGAGGAAGTTAATACTTGTTGAAAACATTGTTCACTATTATCAGACATGAAATACACAACCTTCTTCTCTAACGGAGATGTACATCCATGAAGCAGTTTCACACATCTACTAATTTGAGAAACTCTTGGATTTTTGGGATTTCTCTATGGGACTTTATGACAGAGATGGCGAGGGTGTGATTCAGCTGAAGTGGGGCACAGAGAGAAAATAAGTAGCTCTGAGAAGACTGGCGCCGATGTTGGACATAGCTGTCTGCAAATCTAAACGTTAAAGTGCAGGCGGGTGGAGGCGGATTTGGTTGAGCTCTTCCCTTCCATTGCTCAGTGAGTCAGCAGCAACACCCTAAAATACTACTAAAAGGAAGAAAGCTCATCATGCCTCTTTGTGTTAGGATTAATTATAGGGTTATTCCACACAATGGGGGCCATTTATGTGTAAAAAATGAAAAGTCTTTCATCATGCACCTCCCTCATGTGATTCCAAACCTGTATGACTTTGTTTGAAAGAGACCCCCCCATTGACTTCCATTGTGCGACCACAAAACCATAACGGACATTTCTCAGAGTGTCGTCTTTAATGTTCCACAGAAGAAAGAATCTTACACATTGATAAACCTTCCCTTTAATGTAATTTATTTAAACAGTATTGACAAAAGTGGTTCCAATAAATGTTTTCACCTTTTTCTTCATATATTAACAAATATCCACATTTTGATGCAAACATCAGACGTCCCTCTTTATTTGTTTCGCTTTAAGTTCACATACTGTATTAAAGTTAGATATTATTCCCAAATGATGCATCAACCCTGTTACTATGAACTATACCAATAATAATAATGAAAACATATTAAGTAAAAAATAATATTTGTATAAATGAAATGAAACTGTTAAGAAGAACCTTAACCCTACAACCTTGACTGTAAGGAATGCCATGTAAATACATCTGTCAACTCTGCTACCTTTGTAAAGGAATACCCGAGTATAAAGTGTATTGCATATTGCTACAGATGGCACAGATATAAATAGGTAGATTCTTGCAAAACATATTTAGATCACAGATGGGCAGAATGCCGTAATCTCAGTGTGATGATGATGTCAATGTCAGAGCATCAAAATTATCAGGGCTGCGTTTCCCGATAATATTGTCTCTTAGCGCGCTACTAAGACTAAAGGTACACCTTAACTCAAGTTATACCTTTTCTAGGCGTGTTCCCTGAACTATACCTTTTGAGGTTACTTAACGGCAGGGTAACTGATTTCCGAATTACGCTTTAGACAACTGAGTCGGGCCAAGTACCAAAACAACCTTGTAGCCAATCAGCAGTAAATTTCACAGGACGGACATTAGCCGAAAGCGAAAGATGGGGGTAGGGGTGTCTTTGTTTTGGTGATTTGAACATCAACAATGGCTAAGAGAAATCGGACACCCCACCTTTAAGGTAAACCTTCTTAAGTGTGACGTTAGCAGGTGCTGTCCATGGCGGTGGTGCTGAATAGGTTGATATCGATGCCTCGAGAATCGATTGTTCGCTCTACCTTGCGTTATAGAGTGGGTAAAGTATTGAGAAAACAATGTTTATTATAAAGAAACGCTTTAGAAATAGTAGAAATTGCATTTATCAGGGCTCACTTAAATATTAGTATAAATAAAGAAAGAAGTGTGTGTATGTGTGCGTGTGTGTGTTGTGTATTTATAATTTTGCAAGTGTCCGATCCCGCACCCTCACCGCCACCGCCATACGTTTTCTGCGTTAACCAGCTACATTAACTGGCTGTTTGGCTTCGCTTGTTTTTGAAAGGGTCATTTATATTCTCGTAGTTTGCCATCTTGTGTTAATGTTCTCCACGATCTGTGTTGATTCACATTATTGGCGTAAATCACTCATTTGTGTATAGGGATAAGTGTCCCATCCAGAATGTCAATCACTCGCAGGACACCCGCAATGGCATGGAAGCCTTGATGTGCCTCCATCACGTCATGCCTGGTGAAAGGCATACGTACTGTATGTAATCGGTGGCATGCCGGAGCAGGATATTTGTCACTGAGTGAACGCACCACCACACCGAGGTCTTTCTCAGCCCATATTCATCCCCAAACACCTCCAGAAAACTCCCCACGGCATAAAAACGAATTGATTTTCGGGGGTTAAGGGGGTAGCTCCATCGAGTTTGTCTCGACAAAGTTGGGCCAATAAGATGCAAGAGCTGCAGAATTTGCTCCCGTGGCAGGCTAAATTTGTGTAGAATTTTCTCTTCTGACATGGTAGCCAGGGGACTAAAATGTTCTCTAATGAAATTGTGCAAATACACTAACTGGGTCCGCTGAAGGCCCCGTCTTTGATCTAAGTAAAAATGTAAATTTAATATTAAATAGTTTTATATTAAATTATTATATTAAATTTTATATGTGAAATTAAACTGCAATGTAGAAAAGCTTTTTGCATAGTGGTATGAACTATCAAAGGCGATAAGGTATAGCTAAGAGTGGTCTAGACCAACCTTACGAAAGTGTGACTACTTAACTAAGAAGGTTTCGGGAAACATGTATTATACCTTAAGCTGTACCTTATCGTTAACTTAAGAACGACGTAGCGTTAAGAAGGTTTCGGGAAACGCAGCCCAGATCATTATCTTATCAGTATCTTATGGCAGCGCATTTGAACTCTTGAACATCTGTATGACAGAGCAGGAAGTTACAGTGGCATCAGATTCCTTGGGTCCATTTAGTAATTCTTGGGTCACTGACTTGAGATGTTTGTAAAGGGTGTATCCAATCTCACGCTTGTTGCTCATACTATTCTGTGCACGAGAAGGCAGGAATCACCTGAGCAAGTAGGGGTGGTGCTTGACAAAAGCACACCCAATGAAATCAGGCCTTCCAGTTTGTTTACATTCTACCCAAATACGTGTGTGAGAGGTGTGTTGGAGTGAGCCTCCAAGCATCGCTTACATACTTTGTGTCATAAGCTTTTTGCTGGGAAAGTGAGTGGCCTGGTTTGTAGGCGTGATTGTTGGTGCTTCATTGGTTGGATGAACTCTGGAATGTGTGTTCCAGTAGAGGTGGAGTTTTTATGTCTGATTTATTTTGTGTTATCTTCCAGGCAGCCTTAATGCATTCAATTGAATAAAACAGGGTTGTTCTCACTATGTGCAATAAAAAAAGACTTTACTCTCCACATATGACAGGAGAGGTCAGTTACTGTAAACGGTTTAATAGCGGCATGTCTGGTATGCTTCACCTGTTTTATTTTTATTCCTTCCTTTAAAATTCAAGCAAATGGGTTTTTGCAGTGGAAATCCCCTGTGTTTCCTGAGACATTGTTTCCTGTTGCTTTGCACTGGAAGTTATTCTGCAGGTCCAGACTTGACTAAGTGTCACCTTTTTTTAATATTCTTGACTTGAGGTCTGTCCACAACAAAAGAAGAACCCAAATTCACTCATACACACACACTTCACTCATACACACACAATTTTATACAATATCTGACATGACATCTCCTAGACTTGCATTGTTTTTATACCAAGGAAATTTTTCTTTCCCCTGCTGTACTTCTAAACAGATGAGGTTTAGAAGTTAGAAGTGTGTCTGCCTCCCTAAACAGGGAGGCAGACACACTCTGTCAGTTTAAATCTAGACTAAAGACGCATCTTTTTAATCTTGCATACACTACTCTTCCATAATATAAATCTTCAGAGGGTTTAGGCTGCATTAGTTAGATCAACCGGAACCAAAAACACAACTGATGTACTTGTTGCATCAAAGAGTACAGAACAGTACTCTACTCTCAGCCAGTCTTGTCTCATTGTTCCAAGGTTACCACAGCGAGCAGGATGCAGTTCATGGCCTGACCTGATGGTAGAGCGGAGAATGGGAAGTGGGGACCTGACAAGAGCTGAGATGATAGAGCTGGATAAAGAAGGACGCGGTCTCTTGACATGTCTTCACCACAAAATTTCAAATGCTATTAGATTATTAATGATAATCTTAAACTATAATTTATTTTATTATTAAGTTTATTTATTTTATTTAGCCTTGTTGTGCAAGTTCTCTGGAGCTTGTGCAGAGGCAGCAGCTTTTGCCAGAGGGGAACTGGAATCCCCTGGTTGGGCCTGGGTTCTCCTGAGCTTTTTTTTCTCGATTAGAGTTTTGGGTTCCTCGCCACCGTTTGCATACTGTTTTTGCACTATCTGCCTGACCGTAGTGTTGTATTTGGCGGCCTGTTTTAATTTTAGTTTTAGTCTAGTCATTGTGTCAAGCTGTCATTTTAGCTTTTATTAGTTTTAGTCACGTTCATACTCTTTTAAGTCTAGTCTAGTTTTAGTCGACGAAAACTGATGACATTTTAGTCTAGTTTTAGTCGACGAAAACTGATGACATTTACTCTAGTTTTATTCAATGAAAATTATATTTTAGTCTCTTTTTAGTAATGCAATTCTATTTAACCCAGTCAATATAGTATAAGTACCTAGTAGTATAGATGAAACCAACATTTTCTTTTAGCCAAACCCATTTCAAACAAGGTTATCTTATTATATTATTGTTACCTTATAGACTCAAGAATACATCCATTCCAGACACGGAAGACGCTCTGATTTGAATTTAAGGCCATCGGTAGGGGTGGGAATCTCTAGGCACGTCACGATGCGATTCTATTACGATTCAGAGGGCTGCGATGTGATGATAAAACGATTCTCGATGCATCTTTTTTCTATACAAATTTTCTTTTTCTTGCTGTGTGACTATTCAAATCAAAGTATTTGTAATTACCCAGACTGATTTTACTTCCAATATCCTTTATTAATAAAACAAATGGAAGTGATTTCGCAAGTCAACTGGAAGGTTACATTTGCCAGCATTGCAAAGAACCAACAGGAAAAGAGTGACTGCCCTCAGTGCCCTGTAGTAGCATACAGAATGCAGTAAATTAATGCAGACTTTCTTTGCACATAGCACTGGAGCTAGAGAGGTTTAAAGTTTGGTAGTACAGGCCAAACAGTAGGAGCACAAGTATAAATTGTCGGTTGTCATCATTTAAAAAAAATGATGCAAGTGCAGTTCATCATGAAAAGGCAGGTAACTGACCAAAGACATTCATGTTACATACAGATGGGTAAATTAGGGCCATATAATTTTTACACTACCTAAATTTGTTTAAATTTTTCTAATTTGTGTGTTTTTCCTTTTTTACTATACAATAGTGGCTATTTGTCCACATAAATTACTGTAGTATACTATAGTATTTACTATAGTAAACTGCAGTAAAAAACTTTACTATAGTATACAGTGTTTATCAATTTACTACAAGGGCACTACAATTTTCAATAGCAAGTACTATAGTTCACTAAAGTATTTTTTGTCTGAGTGTTCAATTTAACGGGACGTTTATTTTGACGGGTCTTTGGGGAGACGCTTCAGTTTTTGTGTTTGCTGTTAGCTTCACTCAAACAGTAAACGCTCGTAAAATGAACTCTCAGAGCAACTGTGGAGATGAAGTTCATGTGTTCATATCCTCATACAGTGCAGACGCAGATAAATCCTCGACCATCACTCGTGTTGTATGTTAAACTGTGCACATAATTCACTCAGAACAGCCAGATGACATTTAAACAACAGGATTCCGCTCCGCGTCTAGGTTAAAGCATCAGACGAAATAACGTTATAACATTTCGTCTCGTCTCGTTTTGGTCAACGAAAATGAAGAGTCATTTTAGCATAGTTTTTATTTTGTAAGCCACATTTAGTCTCGTTTTTATTCGTCAACAATATTGCATTATACATTTAATTATAGTCATCGTCACATGACCAGCATTTACGTTGCGTCTCGTCTCGTTTTCGTCAAGTGATAAAGGTTCGTTGACGACCATATTTAGTCATAATTTTTTTTTTGGGGGGGGGACGGGGGGGGGCTGCTTAATTAATTTGCTTTAGAATTTTAAAGTTTTACTTAATTAATATTGCATATAGGAATTTACAGTCTGTTATATTTGACCTGTGCTTCTCTCTCCTTTATCCTAAATGTGTGCTCTCACTGAGCGTGTGTGTGTGTGTGTGTGTGTGTGTGTG